>NC_056741.1:1609752332-1610019832 GCF_019279795.1 Protopterus annectens
CCCTGTGCCTCTGATGAAAATGGGCTATTATCCTTGTTAGACTTTCCCAATAAAGAAATATCAAATAAATAAATAAATAAATAAATAAATAAATAAATAAATAAATAAATAAAGTATATATATTCATCAGCAGAACTTGAACATACAGAAATACTGAACATCAAAAGCACAAAGACTGGTAACCAAATTCAGCAACTTCTCAGAGCATCAACATTCAGATATCAAAAACTAACATGGAGCTCCTTTATTAACCACCACAAACAAGTAAGGCATTCATACATAGCGGAATGTTTCTCACACCAGTTGAGTCAGTGCAGTAAATCAGAGATATATTATCTTTTACTGTGATTAGTGACTCAGGATATGTTTCAAGTATTCTTTCTTAAGTTTCCACAACCTTGACGGGTTCAACAGCATAGCAGCTAATACATTTAGCTGTCTATCCTCCACTCTGCCTGTTTACACACAACTGTTTGTATCACAACATAAATATGACACATTTCCTCAAAAAGCACCATAGACATCTGTGCCACTCTCCCAGCCATACTCTGTGTATGACCATATGCTAGTAGGGAGACGCACACTACAAAAATTAGGGGAGACTAATGGTAGTTGTGAAAAAGCTGTAAGCCAGGTCATACACATGTACAGCTGACTATTTAATATAATAATGTTCCTTGTGGGAACAATCACAGAACCACTATCATACAAGAAAAATTAATCTGCTTAATATAAAAACTGCAGATCATTCACAAACTGTTATGACCTTTCATCTTCCACCAAATATTCTGATATAAGTGGAAATGGACCTCAGCTGACTTTAATGAATACACTTCATTGTCTACAGTTTAAATTCTGCCAATAACAAACTGAAGTGTGGGGGTAATTTCAAAGTAAGATTAGATTATGCACAGAGTATGTCATAGAAGACAATAAACAATAAAGAGAAGGCATACCCCACACAGCACCAAGGTGACTTAACATTCAGTGGATAGTATACAGCTAGTACCTTACTTTGGTCTTCAGTAAGAAAGTGCCATCACATATCCACAATGAAGCCAGTATCAGAGCCATAGACATTTGCTCAGAAGACAAAAACAGCATTTGTATGGCTGATTAAACTCATTGTTAAGCATGAATTGACTGTTCCCCAGTGGCCAATCTGGCTCACCTTGGTGATGCAAGAAGGTATTGCCATCCTTCAGTTAACTACTTTATACAAATTTCATGGTTTGCTGTAGGCATACCCCACAATCCATGAGAGTAAGCTACTGCTTTAATTTGCTTTATGGAGAACTGCAGTCATTAAAACATTTGTGTCTGCTTAGCCAAGGTCAGGTGTGTTTCTCTGCAGACAGACTACTGCAGCTATTTACTAGTAGACCTCATCACTGTCTCAGCATGACCACAGCACTTCTCCTTCATCTGCAACACACAAATGACTATGAAAACCTCCCTTTAGGCTCCAACTGTAGAGAAAAATATAGCCACTGATGAACTAGAGATCCTTCCCTTCTGCAGCTTAATTTTCCCATAACACTGGCTAAAACTTGCAACAGAGTGCACGTGTGAGCGCGTGCACACACACACACACACACACACACACACACACACACACACACACACACACACACACACACACACACACAGAACTATAGAAGTTGTTTATTATAGTACATGACTGGGTGATTTTAGAAATTTCACTGAGACTAGGGAATTATATTGGAATGTTCGACTTCAGGCTAACAAGCAGCCTGGCCTTAGTGGTAGAGTTTCTGTAAAACCTATTTTGAAATTGAGGGATTTATTTAAATAAATAATTAGTTGACAACTTTTAATTGTTAGGCATATTTAATTATATGTATTTTATCATTGGTTGTGTTACTTTTGAATTTCTTTAAAGATATTGAACCTGTTTTAATGCAGTAGGGTCTGAAGAAGCACTTGTTGGTGTGAAAGCGCTTACCTTTTGCCATTAAAATTTTTCTGAGTTTTAATATTTTGTTGGCTCATTTGATTGTTTTTATACAGCCCACTGTATTTCTATGGCCATTAAGTTTTATTTTATTTTATTATACTTCGGCACAGTTTATTCCACGCAAAGTATTTCATTACTTTTTCTCTCTAAATACACCATAAGCCTGTTTTTCCCTTACTTCATATTGCAGTTCTTGTTTGAATTAAACTAACTTGCCTTTAATTTTTCTACAAACTGTCTAAAATTTCTCTAAATATTAAATGATTGTCATATAACTTGTATTGATTCTTAACCAATATTTTTATATTATGTATAATTTGCTATAATTATTTAAATGGAAGATGTTATTTTTGAAGACTGTAAAATTAATGTTCTTAGAATGTTTTGTAGTAATTTGGAGCTTTTCTCCCAGGGCCTCCACTGGAAATGGGCTTCTACCCAGTTGGACTTTCCCAATAATCAAATGTCAGTAAATGTAAAAAAAATAAATAAATATTCTCACTTTCCTGTGCACTGCTTAATGCTTAAAGTATTCATAACTAATTTGACAAAATCAGTTCCTTTCTTTCCACAATCAACCATGACATACTGGCCATAACTGAATTATGGGTCAAAAATGGCAGCTACAACTTACCCAATTATAACTACCAAAAAACACTCTCCCTGACCTTTGACCTCGAAGTGATGTAATACTACCTCACAGATCCACACTCAACCTCACAGTATTGGCACGAGGCAACACTTCCATTGACCATGTTCCCAAATGGATTATTACAAACTCCCCACTAAATCCTGCTATCATCTATTCTTAGCACGTGCATACTTCCCTTGCCCATCAGCACTTAAAAATCACTGCTTTTGTACAGAGCAGCCTTACTCACATCCCTTACATCAAACACACACTTATTCTTGGTGAATTTACCTTAAACTTGATAGATCCACTGCATTTTGCCATCATAGAACTCTTAGTTGGTCTCTAATTCCCCCAAATAGTAACTGTGTCTACCAGACCTAATTTCTAACTAAACATCTCATCATTCCTTCCTACTATGACATTATCTCTTCAGTCACCCATGGCCCACCTTCACTAACCACTGCTTCTTAAACTTCCACATACAAAATCTGAAAATAAACCACTCACCCAAGACTATTTTCTTTCAGTAGAAGCCCCCTCACTAGAAATGTTCAGACTGCATACTTAACTTTCCATTATTAACTGATCCCTTATCATCAACCTCACTGGCCCAAATTCTACCGCCAGCTAACACACACAAATTCTACTTAGTCTTCAAAACACTCATTTCGTAAAAACATCAGGTGCTTCCAACACCACAAAACTTGAGGGGCTCACCAAAAAACTGAAAACTCTAATCAGATTGCTCTTTTACTTGAGCAAGTATCTTTTGACTTCCCCTCTGGGCTTTACAATCTTTAGCTATGATTCCTCAACTACTGTTAAAGTTAAAGGCAGAACCTGCCTTCTTTTCATACTACTAAACCAAGGCAACCCTTCCCCACTTACAGTGTGACTAATCCCATTCAACCAAAGCTACAACCTTAGATGCTGTGTCTTCAGCAACCCTTCTCTTCTAATATCATGTACAAAACATCATTACACAATAAACAGCCTCTGCATCACCCCTTAATTATGGCAGTCAGAAACGCACCAATGTAATGAAGCTGTAGATTACAAACACTTCACCAGCACACCATCTTACTGAATCTGTGGACTACTAACACTTCACTAACACACCATTTTACTAAATCCATAGACTAAAGGACTTCACTAACACACCACCTTACTGAATCCATTGACTGCAAATACTTCATTACCACACCATCTTACTGATTTCATAGACAAAAACACTTCAGACCTCAGTTCAAATATAACCTCTTTGGGCATTTTAAATGCAAATGTCAGAACATGAGCCACATCTTTTGTCTCTGTTTTCCTTCTATTGGTCTTATGCTGCCTGTTCACTATCTTTTTCTCTCTGTTATATTGAACTCACTTCTCTCCCCTTAATACTTCTACTTCCTTTCCAAATCTCACTTCCCTGTTATTATTCACCACCTTTCCCTCAACACCTATTCTCCTTCTTCCTTCTAAATTATCCTCCCTGTCTTTCTCATTACTTGTTTACAAATGACTACTAAGTTTTCAGACAGAAGCATAGCTAGGGCAGGCAAGAAGAGCAACAAAGTGTTGGCAGAGTGCAATCGGCCATCCACCATATGTTTTTGCTCTTCAGTTGAAGAGCTACCTGGGAGTGTGTGGATGTAAGTGTAACAGGAGAAATGCTTGTGTTCTCATTTTCTTTTTGCTCTTCAATGGAAGAGTTAGCTGGTGAAAGGGCTGTGGATGTAACTGTGTGCAATAACCTGATTCCTAAAATTTAATGGGGGGCTCTTCATTTGAGCCACTGGCTGTAGATCCACATTTATCCACCTTACCTTAGTATTCAAATTTAAAAGGTTCTAAAACATGGTCAGTGCACCCCCTCAAGAATAAAACTACTATTATAAAACAACACTTATGTACTTAGAAGTACACAGCACAAGAATTTCTCTGTAGTACACCATCCATTTAAAACTGCTGTAGGTGAGACTGGGACCTGCTACCTGGAACCACCTGCCTACTAACATAAAACAAATCTAGAAACTAATAAATGCTTTAAAGCCTCTCTTTGCTGAATCTACCTGCAACTGCTACCAAGGTAACTTACCATATCATATCATGAATAACATAATACATTTAACAAGCATTTCTCAGCCTCTTAATGAGGCATCTTGTACACGTATATTTCATATGTTTATAGGAATGTATATATTATATGTATGATTGCACTGTATTTTATGCATATCTTTGCTTACACTGTATATATATATATATATATATATATATATATATATATATATATATATATATTTTTTTTATTTTTTCACTCACTGCACTCTGTGACTGGATCTTTGAATCTTACCCTATCAACACTGATTGTTGTTATTCAGTCATTCTGTATACAATATTCTTGATTAGAAAGACAACTATGTATTTTCTGATCTTCAAGCTTGGTTTGTGGCTGAAAAGCGTCAATAGACCAGTCCACTTACCCAATGAACTAATTGTAAATAAAATCAGTACATAAATATATAATCAGCTACAAGCATTTAAAAGTGTAAAACTAAAAATACTTCACCTAAGAAAGTAGTAGTAGGAATTGAAAATCTAAACTTTAATTTAGGATTTGAATCCAAGGCTTCTAGCATTTACTCTGGCCTTAGTAACAGAGGACAAACAAGACCTCTGCAAAGACACTGTATTGAGTTTTCCCTTAAAATCTTTTTTTTTTCTTTCAGACAGGAAAGCCCTAGCAGTGTGATTAATATGCAAACACACACACACACACACACACACACACACACACTCACACACACACACACACACACACACACACACACACACACACACACATAGGGTAAAAGTCAATAAAGCCTACACAGAGCAATTGTCCGTGTAGGAATAGTGTTATGGCCTGAACACGGAACATGGCCCTGGAGATCCAGGAAACAGGGCAGAGGGGCATGCATGAGCATGCAGACGCAGACATGTCCACAGAATGCAAATCACCTCATAAGCTGGTGAAAACCATGCAAATTAGGTTAATTTGTGAACCAATAATCAAAGAGGTATCCGTGTAGGTGCCATGTTGGTGTAAGAAATGTAAGTGGATAGTAAACATGTACCGGACTGTAATTTTGAAACAGGGGCTGTAAAAGCCAAAACAAGGGTGGATATGGTACTGTAGGCATGCAAATGGGCAAAACTATGGCAAATGTGTCCAGAAAGCAATGCAAATCATTTAAAAATGGATATTTTTTTAAATACAGATATTACGTTTGCGTGGGTCTGCACTACATGCAAACATATCAGGGAAAAACAATTAAAAAGTGTAAAAATGTGTAAATTAGACATTTGCAAATATATTGCAGTATAGTGCCCAGCATGCAGAGTATTACAATGGCAGGTGTCAGTGGTTGCTATGGAGGTAGGCCCTAGAGTAGTGAAGAATCCAGGGTATATTCAGTTAGCTGTATGTAAATGAGCTGGTTTTACTGAATAGCAAAAAGGGCTACAGTGTCTGCAGATACAACCCTTGGTAGTGCTAGAACCATGTAGGTAGTGGTAGAACAGGTACCTAATATCAAAAAGGTGTGCGTCACAGTATGTTAAAGTGGATTGGAGCTCAGCGGTACCTGTTTGTGCTCAGCTAAGCACAGCTTAGCAGGGGTGTGTGTCTAATGCTGCTGAGCATGTTTTAGCTAGTTTAAGAAAAGCTGAGCATGCCTGTGGTTGGGAGAGTGTCAAAACTGCTGAGCACTATTTACGCTAGCACAGCGCGTTTGTGCGACATGCTGCACTACTTAGCAGTGAAAGAAATAGGGGAAAAAAGTAAAAAGAAAATTGCCTTGGAAAGCCAATCAGGTATAAATGACTGATAATCCCTATTCAACAGACACTGGCCAATTCATACCCCAATTATATACTTATCAGGTATATTAATCACACAGGCTGTAACTGCAGCACACCACTATAAAGTATGCATACACCCTACAATCTGAATTTCCCCACATACTCTACACTATTGGAGTACACTCTTGGGAATTTTAACTGACAAAATGCTAGGGGCTGCTGCTGCTCTGCTACATCTGTATGTGCTTGAGGCTGAGGTGAGTGCAGACTATGATGCTGACAATAGACCCAGACAGAGAAGGAGAAGAGTGTTCAGGCCCAGGGTAACCTTCCAGGAGCTACATGAGCTGAAGATTGTAGAGCACTACAGGGTGGACAAGGACATACTACAAGAACTCACCGAGCTCTGCTGCCCTCAACTCAGACCTAGAGCCAACAGAAGGTAACCCGTCTCAATGGAAACAAAGGTATGTGTAGCCTTTAGAATATTAGCTACAGGTACTTTTCAAAGACCAACTGGGGACATAATGGGGATCTCACAGGCATCTACATCCAGGATACTCCACCAGTTCCTGAATGACATGCAAGCACATGCCAGTGAGCACATTTATTTGCCCCGCACCCCTGAGGAGATGGTCAGCAATATTCATCTTTTCCAATGTGTAGCACACTACCCTGAGGTACTGAGTGCCATAGACTGCACTCATGTGCACATGAAAGCACCACCCAGTAAGGAGGGTAGGTTCTACGTCAACAACAATGGGTATCACTCCAACTGCCAGATCATGTGCAATGCCCAGGGCATTATCATAAATGTGTGTGCTGGCAGCCCTGGCAGCTATCATGACTCCCACATCTGGCATGCCTCATAGCTGTACCAGATGTTTGCCAGGGGGGACATTCCATATGGCCATCTACTGGGGGATGCTGGCTATGCACTGGAACTGTGGATGATAACACCCATCAGAAATGTGTGCACATGTACATAAGAATGCCATAATGAGGCACACTCACAAACTAGGAATATCACAGAGTGTGTGTTTTGGCTGCTCAAGTCATGATTCCACTGCCTCGATATATCTGGTGGAGGCCTGCAGTACTCTCCAGCCACATGTGCACACATGTTCACAGTATGTGCCATTCTACACAATATGATCCTGTGGAAACAGCTGAGGCAGGAACATTACAGGGAAGGGACACACAGCCCCCTACCAGTGCCAAGGTCCCCAGAGACACAGGGGGACTCGGAGGAGTTACGCCCTGAGCCTATCCCTGTAGGCACACGTAGGCATGCCCAGTATGCCTTGGCCTTGGCAAAGAGTCAATGCATAGCACATGCGCTGACAACCTGGGGACATAGGGACTTACACCTCACTCCGACTCACATACATAGTAAAAAGGATGCCAGCCACACCACACAACCTGTACCTTACCATGTCTAGGCTGTGTGCTGTGTGGATCCAACAGAGTCAGCCCTGAAGCACTGTTCTCTCAACTGGTGCAAGTACAATGTAAGTCACTCTTCTTTACAACAAATGAATGAGGTAATAGACTGTGGTAGTATATGTATGGACCTACCACATGTATGCAAAGGAATGGAGTGGGCTACTGGGATAGCTGCAGACAACTGACAGCTATGTGGGACAACAAGAACCCTCTTCCCAATACTGGCTGCCCCATAATATGCAGTAAGCCCCAAGCCAGAAAAACCCAAGGCACTATGTGAGGGAATTATAAACACTGGGGTTAGAGGATTGATGCTTGATTGTCAATGCTAGAGTCCCCTAGCCCCAACACACTTGTATTCCTATACAACTACAGTAACAGTAAGTTTGAGAGCTAAGACCAGCAGACCACACATTCCTTGGGCTGTCCCAATCAACCTGGTGACATGTACCCATTCCCCAATATGCAGGGGTCAATGTGGTATGTATATCTGTGTTTGATAGTGTCAGGATGTAAACTGCACTATCTGGTGGCTGTTGTGGCTTAGTGGGCTAAGTAAATTACCATGGTTGAGAGGGTACATGGTTCAAGACTGGCTGCACCTACTCTTTTGCATGTGAGCCACACCTATGGTAGGAGTTCTAGAGAATGTCCATATGTCAGTATTTGTTACTGCAAGAAAGCTGGACGAAGCCACAGACAATGGAGGGACAGGGGGTAACAGTTATGGACAGCACACAGCTCTGAGTAACCTAGATGGTGGCTAGTAGAACAGTAGGTTGTAACAAGTCAGTTTAGTGCCAGGATATAGAGGCTATCATGTAACTATGTCAGTACTAGCAACAACTCAGTGGGCACTATTCATACCCCACAAATGTACAGGGTTTCGCAGAATGTTCACATTTATGCCTCATATATTTGTTCTGTTTGTCATAACATTGCAGTTGTCTGGCAAACTATTGGCAAATCAATAAACATTGCTGTGGGAAAATAATGACTGACAGTTCAGATGCAGATTTCAAGCCCATCAGAAAATGCATGCTAATACAAAACCATTTTACCAGCTGTCTACATTTGTAAGAGCAATATTAAAATCATGTCCCCATGTTTGACTCTGTGTCCCACCATTATATATGACCTTGTCCAGAATTTTGGCTGTAAGATTTTGAGAGGTATGGGCAACATGTAGCCTTATAATAACAGTTCAACACAAACAGTCTGAGGACCAGAGCAGATGTATGGTGCACAATGCTGGACAACCTGAAAAACAGGGACAGTCAGAGGTGTGAAGTCTGTAGCCCTGTATACGGTGTTACATCTCTTACCCCACACACAGCATACCTACAACTACATAGAGCAGCAACTGTGGACAAAGCCGGGAAATGGAGCAGAGCAGGACAAAGGCCCACATATAAGGGGAAGGAGGAACTACTGCCCAGTCAAATGTAGAAAGTGCAGAATATAACAGTTCATGCAGTAGCATGGGTTCCCTGTAGTGCATGGAGTTGGCAACCAAAATGTCTGTCAGCAGTTCCTCACAACAAGATATAACAATCTGCCACTGATGTACCAAGAAATCACAGTGCTAGTAAAATGTACCAGAAATATTATGCAAAACTCTGTTCATTCCAATACACTCTGTACACACCCTAGATATGGGTCAGATAGTATGGACAGCACACAGCCAGGAAATCACTCAGGCATTATATCAGGGAGGTGATGGACTGTTTCATCAGGTTCAGCAGACAATTGCCTGTAGCACACAAAATCCTGGACTGGAGTACAGGTAGGTCTGGCCTGGAGTCCCATTGTAAGCATTGATGGTCATAATGGGCATGCTCCTACACTTAGCTAATTTCAGCCCATGTCTGAACCCACATCTAACTATAGAACTATGATGCCCATATAGGTCTGTGCATACAGACATCTATGTAAACCTTAACTGTCTCTCCCTATCCCCATCAGACATGATTACCCTTATCTATCCATATGTGGCACATATAAGATATATGTGGATCTGTTGAGTTTAATATAGCTACATATATATATATATATATATATATATATATATATATATATATATATACACACACACACACACACACACACACACACACACACACACACACACACACACACACACACACACAGGTAACATATATATATATATATATATATATATATATATATATATATATACATACATATACCGTATATAGAGAGGCAGGCAGAGGGGAAGAGAGACAGAGAGAGAGAGAGAGAAAGAGAGAGAGAGACCCAGAAAGGCATAGAGTAATGTAGTGCTGCAGCCAGTCATACACTAACTGTCACCAGTTATGCGTGCAAATAGTACAGTGAGCTCTAGTGGTTAATAGTAGGTAGGTAAGTGTTCTCATCTCACATCGGCCACCTTTTGTGTGCATGTCTGTGTATATATTCCACATACAGCAGAATAGAATACACATGCCCAACAGGCCTATGTCTGTGCAATGTCCCTCATTTTATGACCCTGAGACTACTGTCTTCCACAACAGTGGCCTCCCTGTCAGCAACTACTGATGTCATCCACCCCAACAGCAGTGGCAGACACTATCCAAATACATAAGGTGTGTGGTGTGTGCAATAACTACATAGCATTACAGTGTACAGAGCTAGATAGGTAGTGGTTCTAATCCCAGCAATGGCAATTCAGTGAGTGTGGGTAAGTATATCCCCTTACTGCTGTGTATATTTCTTGCCTATATGTGTGCAATGCCAGTATATTATAAAGCCTGTGCCTACCTGTGAACCTCCCCATTGGCCTACTTTACAGAGCCTGCTGATGTCATCCACCTTAGATGCACAGTTAGACACTCTCCAGGTACATAAGCTCTGTGGTGTATGGGATATATTTATAGCACTCTAGTACATACAGCCTAGATAGGTAGGGATTCTAATCTCAGAAGTGGCAACTGTGTATGTGCGTGTGAAGAATATCCCTTGTAGCAGTATGGTTGCCTTGTGTGTATGTATGATGGTTATACCATTTTGAGGGCCTGTTAATCCCCCTTTGGATTACTTTACAGGACCTGTACGTGTCATCGACCTTAGATGCACAGTTAGACACTTTCCAGTTGCATAAACTCCATGGTGCATATGATAAGTACGAAGCCCTATAGTACATACTACTAAATATGTAGGGGTTCTAATCTTGGACCTGGCACCTGTGTGAGTGCATATGTGTGTGTGAAAAGTATCCCCTGTAATAGTGTGGCTGCCTTGTGTGTATGTGTGATGGTTATACCATTTTGAGGGCCCGTTAATCCCCCCATTGGATTACTTTACAGGGCCTGCAGGTGTCATCCACCTTAGATGTACAGTGAGACACTCTCCAGATGCATCAGCACTGTGTCACGTGGGATAATTATATAGCACTATTGTACATTCAGCTAGATAGGTAGAGGTTCTAATCTCAAAATTGGCACCTGTGGGAGTGTATGTGTGTATGTATGCATAGCTTCTTGCAGCAGTGTGGTTGTCTTCCCTGTATTTGTGTGCAATGGTTATACCATTTTAAGGGCCTGTTGACCCCCCAGTTGCAACTTTTACAGCACCTGCAGATGTCATCTACTTGAATAGTACTGTCGAAAACTGCAAAAGCATATAAGCTCCATGGTGCATGTGATGTGTATGTAGCACTATAGTATGTGCAACTAGACAGGTAGGAGTTCTACTCTCAACAAGGGCAATTCATGAGTCTGTTTGTGTTTGCACATATATCCCCTTGCAGCAGTGTGACTGTGTTAATCTTAACATTTGTCCCAACATGCAAGGCGTGTCCTGTGAAAACAACTAAAACAATACATAGGTCCCAAGAATGTAGAACAACAAACATTTCCTACATGTGTGTAATAGTTGCATAAATCAGTCATTTTACATCAGAAACACCTGAATGTTCTGAGACATAGCATAACCTAAGGAAATGCTTCAAAAATAAGATGTCATATTGTTATATTGGCAGACCAAGAGAAGTCTTGTCCTTTGCACTTACCTTGGGTATAGTTTGTCCTGGCAACTGTCACGATACTACAAGAAGTGTCCGACACTGCATTTGTTAAGGTGGCAACCTTACTCTGTGTTGTCTATGTGTGTGTGCAATACGTATACATTTTGAGGCGCTGTGGGTAGCCAGTGCCCCTACATAACCCACATGTATCTAGGAATGAATGCCTACTGCTACCACCCATATATGGAGGTACTGACTACGGCTGTGGTGATTGTAAGTTGTGTGTTGTCTGTCACTGACCCACCAAATGATGTTCACATACTGCAACAGGGTCTTACATCAGGTACAGAATGGTGCCAAGGTCCTGGCCTCAAGTTAATTGCAAAAAACAGTATCATCATACCATATGGCAAGGACATGGCCCCACTGTTTGCCACGTCATTGGCAACTCCATAAACACACAACCTGTGTTGATAGAAATGGATACTCAGTTTGATAACAATGTTGCATTCAACCATCATGTAGTGACAGTGGTCAGAAAGACCTTGTACGTGGTTAAAGTCATAGGTAAAGGGAGTGCATCCAGAAAAAAGTTGGAAATTACCCCTCTATAGTCCTCAGCCAGTACAACAATACTTTAGTACAATGGCCCATTTGATATGTACCTGTCCAGCCATCTGCAACAACTAGAAAGGCCAAGGTAATACCCACAAAGGTAATCCATGCCCTCCAACACCTGTCCCATGCAGACAACCTCTAATCAGTAGTGCCCCACTCAGTATCAGACAGGTTGACCATAGGTGGGCTTGTGGCATGCCTACAACCCAGTGTTGGACCCTGACCTTCAACAGCTGCCCCATATATGTGCGTCTACTTCCCCATGCACTACCAACACAATAGGCCTAAATATAATAGGTGACATCAACAAAACATGCCGGACAGACAGGTTTGTCTCCCAGAGGCTGCCTTGTCTCAGGAATGCACTTCCCATACATGTCAAACAAAGTACCATGCAGTCCATCATCAAGTGTAACCATGATGAGGGGCTGGGATACCACAAATCTGTCCCAGGGGTCCCACCTGCATCTCTCAATGACAGGGGCAACAGGTGCTGATTGATGATTCTGTTGGGGATAAACTAATGGCTAGGCTTGTAAGGGCCTCAAGGCCAATAGCCTAGTAACCTTGTATGATCCTAGGTATACCAATTATGGTCATGTGTGCTGTGATGGACTGTGTTGTTAAGTGTCCACTCTCATCACTGCCATCTACTGTGGTGTTTCCCCTATGGGTGACATACCAGTACCATGTCATACATCCACCATCTGACAGATAGGTGAGTGGTACCACATGTATATGGGGACAGTCCAGAAACATCTGTGTGACACAATTACAGACAGCACTTCAAACGTGTTGTAGGATATTCTCCTTGTGGGTCTCCAACATCCTCAGTACGCAGATGTTTGCAGAATGTGTACATGTGCCTGATATATGTGGACTCTCTGCCAGACAAATGTGGATGTCTGGAAATCAGTTGGACAATATGTAATGGTTGTTTCCAGACTATGGGGAATATGGCTGAGGCAGGCCAGACACCTCAGAAAACAGTTATGGTACTGTAATATCTGTTACTGTATTCCTTCCCTCATGTTGCATACTCAATATGTATACTCAGTTGCTGAGGCTGAGCCTGTGTCCCCCCTCTACTACTGGCTATAACCTGCTGTCTTCCTATAGGGGGGGTCAACAGGTATGTGAGCCATAGGTCTCAGGTGATGAGATACAGGTGTTGAGTACACAGTAACCTAGCCAGAGTACATCAGGAACAGTCATGGACACCTGGACAATGGTTGAAATATGCCTGTGTGACATTCACAGCATGGGAGGAGCAGATTGACAGCACATCATGTGATATGGCAGCTGTATCCGCCACTACTGACTGTCACTATTGTGTAATACACAATCCAGTCAAGTTCGTACATGAGCTGACCATTGCTGAGGGGACTCAGGGCCCAGAGCTGTGATCTATGTCACAGCAAACAGAGCCAAAATGGAAGCCTGTAGCTGCTGGACAGCTGACTAACAGCGATATGTAATTCCAGGATACTTACCACAGACCTCTATTGTGGTAATCCCTATTTCCCATACCTGCATCCCCCAACTGTGTCCGATTATATGTGGAATATTATTACATACTTGGTGTAGTGCTATACCCCTTTATGTGCAGAAATCCTGTGGTAGAAATTAGAATGTTAGGATAGTGCAGTCTGTCATCATAGAGAAAGTCACAGAGCTGTGTATCATAGGCAGCAGCTTGTCTTTTGTAGGTAATGCTCATGAGCAGCTGCTTGCCTGTGCACCAATCTGTGTCTCACACTTACTAATTGCATTGAGAACAGCTGGGTTTCATTTTCATTAGTCAAAGTCATGACAACACAGTGCTGTATTTGAGGACTTCATGTAGGCCTTGCCCTTTTCTTGGCCTGTGGGAAGGACATTATCAAGGCGTGGGGACTACAGCATCACAGAGAGTAGGTTGAAATACTGTCCACGGTTTGGATTTATGTGGTATGTTGACAGTTTTGCATGCTATGTTTGGCCATTGTGAACAGGCTTTTTGATTATGTGGCAGTTTACTGTTTAGCAATGTGAGTTGAGTTCAGTAAGGAGACAGACAGATGTAAGTGTCATACATCATTTGCATCAGAATATGCATGCTGTTGCAGTAGCCACTGGTCTATCAGCTGTGTATGTTTGTAGTGGAAGACTTTGACACATTCCCCGTCACTTGACCATTCCCCCCCACCTCTTTATGTATGGGTGTTGTGTGGATTCCCTGTTCTAGGTGTTTGGGGGGTACAGTAGGTCTGTAGCAGGTAGCTGAACATACCGATGCATATGTTGCAGGCTGCAGCTGCTTCATTCTGCCCAGGAGCCATACTGGGGATGGCAAACACATTGTGGGACAGCAAGCTGTATATGTGAGTGAGGGAGCAATGTCAGCTCTGTTGTCACAGCAAAGCCAGGGTGAGGGTACCCATAACAGTCCAGATTACGCATGTGCTTGTGGCGCATATGTTATGTAATAGTGCTATCCAGAGAGTGGTAGGTGACATTTAGGACACCTATACATATTTGTGAAATGTGTCCCAACCTACAGGCTTTTGAGGTGCTAATATGGGTGGCAGTGACTGCAGTAGCAGAAAAAAGTTCTGCTTAAAATTGCACGGCTCAGTCATTTAATTGAACTGACAACCATATATTTGAGATGCAACACACTGGAATGGAAGCCTGGACTGTGGGTGGACAAATGTTAAGCATGTTAGGAATGTAACAGATTGAGCTATGGAGACATATGTGCATGCATACGTTCTGTTACACAGGATTGGCATGAACATGTGTGATTGGATGTGTATGATGTGACAGTGAATGATCTGTCATGACTTCATAATGTTAATGTGTACTGACTTACCAGCACATCAGCACACAGCATAGGTTGTGTGACAAGTGTGCCAAATAAAGGTGGCACAACTGTGGACATTCTGCAACAGTCTGCAGTTGTCATCTCTTCTTGATATCCTAGGCCACACATACATCCATCAAAATTTGTCTGTGTACTGGTTTGGTGTTTGTATCACTGTCCCGAGTATGTTGTCATTTGTTTCATTATATGTACAAGCAGTGTGTCACTGGCAAGAGGGATATGTTTATGGAAACACCTTGTAGTCTTCAAAGCTGAGTGGCTTAGTGGGCTAATGCATGTCATAGTTAGCATGGTCCCAGGTTAAGACTGGCCAGAGTGATAATTTTGCTGATGTGCAGAACAGTGTCAGACAGAAGGTGATTAAAGCAGTTTTAAGCAGCTTTAAGTGGTTTTGCGTACGTTTGAGTGATGCGCCGCAATGCCTATTGGCACACAGCCCTGCTTAAACTGGCTCTATTTCCAAAAAAAGAAAAGAAAAAAGGGGTGATACGAAAGTTGTGAAATGGGGGCAAGCAGTGGGGAAAACAATATGAAAGGCAGGTAGGGATGTGTAGGGTGGGTGTAGTAAAGGACCATAGCTCTCTATTTCTGCTATGGCAACAGCTGTGCATGTTGTGGACAATTTGGAATTTGGAGCCTCACATCCCAGAGGGAGGGGTGTGCGTGGCATAACTTTGTTGATCAATTCTTGTGATGATTAATTGATGGCAGTGTAGGTGTTGGTGAAATGGAGAGCTACGTATGGGGTGATATTTTTTGGGGAGACAGATGCCCTTTTTTTAAGGAGAGAATAGGATATTGGGGAAAGGATACAGGTATGTGTGGAGAGGTAAGTTGGGTAGGAGAGGTAGCATTTGCAAGCAGACAAGACAGACAAGACAGCAGACAGAGGCGGTGTATGACACATGAGTAGAGTAAACACCTTGGACAGGGAGGGAGTTGTGGAATTGGAGGACCAAGTGCCCCCAGATGGCAGCAGTGGGACTGAGCTCCCCATCAATAGTCAGTCACCACTGCTCCTTCATGGCCTTGAAGGTGGCTGTGCTGGGGGCTGGGAGCCGGGGCCAGCCTGCCCCTCCAGGTGCGTCAGTCCGCCCTTGATCTGACACAGTCGTTTGTCCATGTCACGCTGGAGAATCCTGTGTACCATCCATGGGAGCTGTTGCCAGGTGACCACTCCCTCTCTGTCCTGGAGGGGGGGCAAGCCCCATCCCCTGAGGCAGTTTCACCCATGGGTGGTGCAGGACCAGTGGAGGGGACACCTCCAGGTTGGGTCCTAGACATGCTGGGACTCCTAGACATGCTGGGACCCCATGCCATGGCTAGATGAGGTGGGTTAGGTGGGTCTCCAGGCACCAGACTACCCACTCATGCTATGGTGTTGAGGTTTTTGTCAAAGTGTATAGGTTATTCATGCACAGAACATTTAAACATTAGTTATAATAGTATGCATGGGTGTTCCAATTAACCCAGAACAATAACATTACATAGCATACAGAACACAACAATAAATGGGACAAAAGTCAGTATTGTAACAACATGCCAGTAACAGTTATGGCAAAAGGCCACCAACATTGATATTTCAACATGGTATGTTAGTATGCAACCATTGTAATATGTAATAATAATTAAACACAAGGCCCAACATAAGATTCTGAGAGCAACATATGTGAAATGGAAATCATACCCATAGTATTACAATAATAATATTGTGATGCAGATAAGGGTTGGGGAGAGAGAGACATTCCATTAACAACAGTATAGGCTTATATTTATTGCAACAGTACTGTTCTATACTCTACAGGTCTGCCCTCAGTTTTATGTCTACAAGTACCCTATATCTTCTGTAGCACATAAATACCTATCAAGCTATCCACATGGGACAGTATTGGCCAACTTGTAACACCTACATGTACACTACTAGAGGGGACTATTACATGTCAGGAGAACATATATAACTATCAATGTGTACTGTGCTCTGATGATGTGTGTGTGTGCTACTGAAATACTTCCACTGGATGTTAAATCTGTGTCCAAGGGTTTTAACAACAGTGATCACTATCTGTGACAGTGTGACACTTGAGAAGCATGTATTGTGCATAGTACAGAGAGTTTACATGTATCCTGCCATCCTTGGCAGACATGAAATTATATTATCAGCAGACATTCACAGATACACCAGGCATACAGTCGTAACAACAGTAAACAGTTTTATTAACTTGGAATAGTAGTCTACTTGTGGACATTTAATTTAATGCAATCTTATCACCTTGCTGAGCAATGCTGTTTACACACTAGTACATCTGGTGACACAAATTAGTATACCATGGGAACAGCTATGACAGACAATTTATTTACCTGTAATTCCTGTGGGGAGAACATCTGTTAACAATACAAAACTGTTTCTATACATATTCAGTAGTACTTGTCTGTTTCTATAAATATATACTAGTACCTGTCCCTGGATTCGAACCCCGGTCTGTGTTTGGAAAAATGAACAATATACATATCATTTAGCAAACTGAGCTACTGCACCACTGCAGTGTGTTGGTTGACTGATATGTGCCTAGAGCTTGCCTGGTAACAAATTTTGACCTGGTAATGTAGGTAGAGCTTCACACAAGACTGCAGTAACACTTGAACACACATGCATGAGATGCATGCATGACAGAGATAGTAGGTGAACTGTGTATTACTACTTGGAATGCAGGTGTACACATTTAAATCCTAGTGGATGGGAATATGTGTGATGTGTACAGACCATATTGTGGTGTCGGGTTGGCTACCTGACCCATATACAGTTGCAGAATGCATATTTGCAGTCTACAGCTATTATAGTGTCATACTTGCCTGCATCAGCATAACTACGTTCAGGAATGCATATAGTTGAAATGCAAAGGTTAACACAAGACAACCCTGAAGGAAACACACTATACTACCTTACACATTACTATTTCAAATGTATATCTTATAGTGCAGAACATATATCATAATACAGTATATCTTGCAGTACAGCTCCACATCTACACTTCAGGAAAACAGTTCTTAATCGGCCAACCTTTAGTCACTTCCTGGTATTATACTCATGTTTACTTCACGGCACTTGTAATACACAATTTCTTGGCTAACAGCCCAAAATATACACATTTGGCACAAAAAAACCTTTATTGAGGGTGACATGAAACAGTTAGCAATCTTTTTATTCTTGAACACTTTACATAATGCAGGCATTGAACGACAGATGTTGTTCCACACTGTATGCATTACTAACTTTATTTCCTTAACAATTCTGAATTCAGGTGTACTTTATTATCTGAAATTTATGATTGCAAATGATTTAGTCCCTTCACATTATCAATCCAGGTGTACCTTATTACCAGAACATCATTATTAATACAGTATACACTTGTTATTCCTTATCATTATTAATGCAGTAGTAACTTTCTTTCCTTCACATTAGCAGGTTTCATGCTTTCATGTATATTGAACCGTACCTGGCATTAGTCATTTATATCAGTCCAAGTCTATGAACACATTCAATGCAGTACACTCAAAACAGAATATACCTACTGTCAGTTACTACTGTACTCTTTCTTAATTATATTAGTATATATTGCAGGTTATATCTTTACTCACCACACTCTCGGCTCAACCTGGTCAGGCACCTTGCATGGGCCTCCAGGTTGCAAGCTCTCTCCTCTGCAGCTGTGGGGAGAGAAACACACCATTATGCGTACCTGTCTATCAGATATTCATACTAGACTTTGGTAAATCAATGTTTTCTATACTTACAAACTTGTGGGGCATTGTCATCCTGAGCATTTTGGATCCACTGAGCCAAGAGTTCCCCCTTCCTACTCTTCAGGTCTTTGTAATGGTGACACACCTGCTCACCAGTGCAGGGGATGCCAGTTGCAGTGGTGAGGTCATGTGCTAGCCAATCCCAGGCCTCAGATTTATTTTCCGACCCCTGGTACTGGCCTTGCAGCAGCCAGATTTCATGGTCTTTTATGAGTAGCCCAGCCATAACCCTAGACTCCAACATGCCCCACAGCTGTGCCTGGAAGAGTGCATCCTCTCCAACTCCTGCTGTAGCTCCTGCACGCATCAAACTCCAACAGGTTCTGGATGTATTCCCACCTGCTCAGCTTAAATAAGGCTGTTTTCTCGCACATTGCTGCCGTTGGACCATTTTAAAAAATGCAAAGTGAAGTTTAGCACTGAGCAAACCAGCTAAGCTTAGCTGAGCAGTGCTTAAACTGGCAATGTTTAGGAACGCTTAAAGGTGTGCAAACCAGCTTAGCTGAGGTGAGGACTGCTTAAACGGGCATTGCTTAGTACTGACAAAACCAGCTAAGCAAAGCTGCGCGTTGCTAAGTACTGCTAAAAACGGGTCATGTTTAAGAATTACTTAGCTTGGCTTAGCAATGCTTAGCACAGCTTAGCTAAAGGCAAACCAGATTTCAAAAAAAAAAAATATTGAAAGTAATTGTTCATTAATGATACTTTATTATTATGTGTATCTATTTTATTTCTGTATCTCCTAAACTTATGCATTTAACTATGTTATCTTGGAGTGTGACTTTAATGTATTTGTCATTTGTGTGTAACTGGGGCTTTTATCCTCGGGTCTCCACTAAAAATGGCCTTCTGGTCCAGCTGGACTAACCCAGTTAACAAATGTCAATAAATACATAATAAAAAAATATTTTTATAACATTTTCCTATCACATGTAAAAGCAAAATGCCCTGTATTCGAACCGTGCATCTACTGCACACAAGGCCATGAGTCTAACCATTCAGCTACTGATTATATGCAGCTATACATTTCTATATAGCTCTCAGTTACATTTAAGCACTGCTGAGCACCACACTGAGTCATACAAACATGCTTAGCTATGCTTAAACTTGACCTTTCCAAAATAATTAAATGCATCCGGTTCCTATTTTTAGATGTCTGGCACATATCTCTTGCTAATTGCTGCACTGCACAAACACAAAAAAAAAAAAAAAAATATGTAATAGTGTTTCACTTTATTATTGAAGTGCCATCCTGCACTTTCACAGTGCAGGGGGGTGTTACTCATCTGCAAACACTGTAACACACCCCCTACACTGATTCTGTAACCGTGTTACATGGCTCTCTCTCAGCAGTGCACCTTCATTAATATGCGAGGCGTGCTGCCGAGGGGGACCTGCAGACTCGACCATTGTACAGTCTGTGTAGGACTTACACTATTTTCACATTGACTTTATTAAATCTGGGGGACAGAAAAAAGAATTCTACTTAGATATTAGAATCAGAAATATTGCAGAAAAAAATTCCCCAGGATTTGATAAAATCTGTGTAGGCACAGTGTAGAGCCTACACAGAATGTTACCTTCTCTGTGTACACAATTCCCCCTCAGCAGTGTGCCATGCATATTAATGATGGTGCATTGCCAAGAGAGAGCCAAGGAACACGGTTATTGAATCAGTGTAGGGAGTGGTGTAATGATAACTGTGTCCTCAGAAGAGTAAGAGACTCCCTGCACTGTGGTAGTGTTTTATTATTATTTAATTTAAAAAAATTAAAAAAAAGTATATTTGCATGGCACAGATGCAGCAATGCTAAGCAGTACCCACAGATAAGACAGCAGACACCTGCCAGATATCTAAAAATAGAAACCAGATATCATTAATTATTTATTTAAATGTGATGTTTAAGTGTATCTAAGCGTATTTATGCAGCATGGCATGGAGCTCAGCACTGCTTATAAGTAGTTCAGTGCTATATGTGAAGGTATAGCGGATTTCTTAATATCCATGCAGCTGAATGGGTAGAGTAATGGCTGCATGTGCATTAGGTCCAGCATTTGAATGCATGGAAAGGAAATTGGTATTTCATTTTAATATACAAATTTTGCAGACTAATTTAATATATGACTCCACTGCACTCTGCTAAGCTCTGCTGAAACCTGCTAAGACCTGTTAAATTCTGCATAGACATAATAATGGCTGCCAATGTTTTTGCACTGCTCAGCTCTGCTTGGCTTGTTTGTGTGCTGCTAAGCTCCTCTAAGACTCCAGTTCTGAGAGTTTTCACACTTTTCAGGTCAGCTGAACTGGTTTTCATGGTGCTAAATGATGTGGCACTTTTTTAAATGTTGCCCAATGATGTGCAAAGGTGGGAAAACAGGTTATATTACACCCAACAGGCTGGAATACAGCAGCATCCATTGGAGTTGTTCCTCTGATGGGTGCTATGCTGGTGTTGGTGAAGGTTTGTACTTTCAGGCACAGTGTTGGGGCATTCTGGAGTCCAGGGTCATGGTTGGACTCATAGTTAAAAATCATGAAGACCGGCTGCTGCAGGGAGGTTTCCAAGGCTCAGACTGTAAGGCGGAGGTCTGGGACTGGATATCTAAAGAACTCACCAGTGTTATTAGTATCCCTCACACAGCTGAGCAATGTCGTCATCACAATGAGCACTTGAAATGAAGAAAGTGGGAACTCTTGGACACCTGGGTCCAAGAAGCTCAGGCAGGGAATGCCCCACAAGTATGTAAGTAATTTTAGCTCTGTTTCACCAATATCTAATCTGAATGTCTGCAAAACTGGTATGCATAATGGTGGTCTTCTCTCCCAACAGCTGCAGAAGAGAAGGCTCGCAATGTCGAGTTGCACGCTGGGAATATGGCCAGGGTGTGCAGTGAGTGTGGTGAGTATGGATGTATCATGCTAACTGTACTGAAATAAGCAAGAAAGGGTAACTTAGAGCTGTATTGCAAGAAATAAACAATACCAAATGTTCTGCAATAAAACATGAAACAATACCAGTACCACAAAGGAAAACGGTGTACATCAGGATTATGTTGTAACCATTGCAGTAGAACTGTATGCATTCAGGCTGTAAGGTAAGGTACTGCAGTCAAGTATAACACTGTAATAACTGTAGAATGCCAATCTAATGGCTGCCAATTGTTTTGTTTCACTCATATAGTACTGTTCAAGGCTGTGTCTGGGCCAATAATGTTCACATAATGCTCTGTCATCCACAAACATCAGGTAATCAAGGTATATGGGTGAGGTAGCCCACTCCATGAACTGATATTGTTTGTTGACTTCATGGATATTTCAACTCACTAACAAATTGTGTACATAAGCATTGTTTGTACTGATATATAGTGTACCTACTATATGCATTATATTTGTATTTCATGCATGTGTGTTCTACTGTCACTGCAGTCTAACACTGTAGTAGTACTGCCAGGTCATATTTTGGTTCCAGGTAAGCTCTAGGCAAATATCACTCAGTCAGTAATCAGAAGTGACTCAGAAGCTTAGTTTGTTAAATGCTCTGTACATAGTACATTTTGCCTCACACAGACCAGGGTTCGAATCCAGCGCTATGTAGCACTACATATTACAGTAGCAGTCATGTAATGCTCACATATTCTCTCTCCACAGGAACTACAAGTAAATGGGTGAGGTAACCCATATTATGGGCAGGTAATTGTGTGTTTAGATTTTCTAGACTGTTAAAATCATTAGCAAGAATGTGAAAAATCAGCAATTTGCAGTCAGAAATAATATGTGTAATCCTGGTATGGCTGTATGCCTGGAATGCCTGTTAAAAGTTGCTGCAGTTAATTAATTCATTCCATGCAGATATCCCCTGCAGTCACTGCTAATGGGTTCCATTCCCATGCTTGCCAACCAAGGCATGGCTGCTGTTTAGTGTTTGTACAGTACACATACATGTCTCTCAAGTGTCACAGTTTCACATTATGTAATTAATAGTGTGTAATCTGCCAGTTACAGGAATACCATGACAATGAGTATCTAGATTGCAAAGTATCACCATTTCAGCCTGCAAAACACCTTGATAGTTACACAGGTCCACCTGATGTGTAAGTGTTCTGTGCAGGTGTGTACCCGCAGTTGTTATCGTTTGGCTCATAGTGTCCCATCCATATAGCTTGAGAGGTAAGTACATGCTACATCAGCTACAGGAGACTTGTACTCAGTGTAGACACAAAGAAAATACAGACCCGTAGAGCAGATAGTAGTACTGTTGTCAAGGAAGTAAGCAGCAATATTACTAATGGACTGATTTTCTATCTCTCCCCAGCCCCTTATCGTCATTTATTTATTACTGTTATTCTTTGGTTATGGTTTACTATTAACATATACTGTTACACTAAGTGCTTTTTGGGGCATGTGTTTTATTATTGTTATGTATTATAATGGATGCATATTAACATATCTTGTTAAATAACCTATTTTGTTGGCCTTATGCTGTAACTGTTACTGGCATGCTGTTATAATAACTGTTCTGTTATCTATTGTTGTGTTTCACATAATAGGCTTTGATATGTAATTGTGTTATTTCTAATGTTCTGCCATGCTATTATTACTAAGAGTGTTTTGTTAATAACTAACCTATACTTATTGCTATACCTCCATTACCACAGTATGTCAGGGTAGGTAGGTCTGTTCCTGGTGATCCACCTACCTTGCCTCAACTTGCCGTGGCTCCGGGTCCTAGCATGTCTGGGACCCAGGCCAGTGGTGCCCCCTCCACTGCCCCTGCACCACCTGTGACATTGGGTGGAACCGCCTCAGGGGAATGGGCCTGGCCTCCCCTGGGAGTGGTGGCAGAAGGGCTGCAGTCACCCAGGATCAACTGTCAGTCATGGTGCACAGGATTGTTCACTGGAGCTATGAATGCTGCCTGCACCAGATTGGGAGCATGCTGGCTATCCTGGTGGAGTAGGCTCACCCTCGTGCCCAGCCTCCAACACAGCCACCCTTGGTTCAGTGAAGGAGCAGTGTCAACTGTCCCAAGGGTAGTGATGTTAGTCACGCTGCTGCTGCTGTCTGGAGGCACTTGTGACTTGAATTCCACAACACCCTCCCCATCCAAGGTGTTTACCCCCTTCATGTGTTACACATGGCTCCTCTCTGCTGTCTTTTCTGTCTTGTCTGTGCAAATGCATCCTCTCCTACGCAACTTACCTCCACACACATACCTATGTTGCTTCTCCTACACTGCACTCTCAACTTAAAAAAAATGGGCACCTGTCCCAAACAAAGAAAATATTGTCCAATACATAGTTCTCCATGTCACAGACAGGTCCACTGGACACCACTAATCAGGTCAGGTCTAATTGGTTTCACAACACAGTTATGTTGTCCTCATCCCTCTCTCTGGGGTTTGAGAGTCCAAATTCATTTACAAAATCTGTCAAAATGCACAGCTGTTGCTGTACAATATATGGATAGCTATGGTTCTTTTCTGCACCCTTTCTGCACATTCCTAACTGCCTTTCACTATGTTTTTCCCCCCTGCATGCCCACATTTCACCACTTTCCTATCATCCCCTTTTTCTTTTCTTTATATTTTTTAGTGCAGATTTCTGTGGAGCTAAGCGAAGTGGCACAGTGCGGCATGCTGCGCAGCTTTGCTTAGCTAAGATTAAATGAGCTTTAATGATTAAATGTGTTTATGACATTGTTATACACATGTACAAAATAAAAATCTCTGCCAAGTTTTGAACCCAAGCCTCTCTCACCTACAGCCCACTGGATTAACTCGCCACACCACAAAGATCTGACTTAATGCAGGTATTTCCAGCAAAACATACTGATTGCCACTTACAGTCATTAGGCATGTAACTGAAATAAAAACTAATGGGAAAAATGGGAGTGTACCTTGGACCCTAGTGCAATAATACACCAGTAGACAGCCAAAGACATAATAATGGATGTAAGCGAGGCATGTGATAGCAGGTATAGGTTCCCTTTTATCAGCAAATTTTGAAAAGACACCTGCTATAGCAGCAATGGCAAAGTACATTACAACTGGGACCCTGGTGAAGATATACAACCATATAAAGCCATGCACAAACTGTTGGGTGTAGAAATATTTGTCACAGCCTATATATGTGCACATATATCTTGCAAATATGCATGTTTTTGCAGGGCCTCAGTAGTGCAGACTGTTAAACATCTTGCATGCTGCACTTTTTTCCACACACAATCCTGGGTTTAAATCCAGTTTTGTGTTGCAGTTCAATTACATTATAGTGAAGGCAGCAAGTAATGACTGAGTCATGCAATCCTAATCTGCACAGGTTACTGCTAGTTAATGAACTGCTACCCAGTTTTGCAAGTCAGACACCTGCAGGTAGGGACACACTGCACATGTCCGTATAGCCTACCTATATGTTACCTACTACTCTGTTATTTGCACCATTGCATAACAGACGTACATTAATCACATGCCTTGATCCGACTGTATAGGGTACCCTTACCCTGGATCTGCCATAATGACAGGGCTGATACAGCTGACACAGCTGACAAAGTTACACATACATCTTGTTGTCCTCAAAAGTGTCCACACTTCCCCCTATGTGTGCTAGGCTGCAGCAGCAGCTGCAACCTGTAGCATATACAGCTGTATGTAAAGGTAGCTGCTAGATCCCTACCATACCTCCCAACCCCCTAGAACAAGGGATCTGGACACAGCCATATGTAATGGGGGTCTAAGGCCCACAGATAGGGACATGTGTAATGGTTTGCCTCTACAAAAATAGTAGGTTTATAGACTAACACCTATTGCATTAGCATGCATATTCTGATGGGTATGAAGTTTGACTCTCAAGTGTGTTTCTTGCCTTACCAACCTCAACCCACAATGTTTACCAGTGAACTTCCAGATGACCACAATGTCATGGGACACTGACCACACATATGAGGTGAAACTGTGGACAAACTCCATAAATCTCTAAAGTTGACAGTTATGGTAACTACCCTCTGTGATGCTGTACTCTCCACACCTTAGTAATGTCCATCTTAACAACTAAGAAAGGGGCCAAGCTCTGCATGAAGGCCTTATATATTGCACTGTGGTAGCATGTCATTGGCCAATGATAGTGCAATTCAGCTGCTTTGGCTGCAATTAGCAATTCTAAGCCACAGATTGGTGCAGAGGCAATTACCTGCTAATGAGCAGTACCTTAAAAAGGCAAGAAGCTGCTTATGGGGAACAGTCTGTATGAGACTTAACTCACACAGAGAGCATATTTCCAAAAGATTACCAGAAGCAAAGTTCAAAAAAGGAGTATTGCACTCCACCAGGTATGTAATAGATTTCTCCACATAACAGGATGCAGATGGGGGGATGGAGGCATGGGGAACAGAGATTACAACAGCAAGCCTGTCTTAGATCTATGGTAATGACATGTCAGTGATACTCTGCTGTCCTACACCTACAGGCATGCCTCTAAATTGTCCCTGATTTTCAATCACATCTCCAATCTGTCCCTGTCAATCCCTCCTACAATGATTGGCTGTTGTAGGGAAGCTAGTGTATTATACATAATACATCGTGACAATGAGTAAGGGTACACACTCCTGTAACATCAAATGATATACTGTAATTCACCTCCCTCATTCAGTAACTGACTCACATACATAGTTCTAACATTTTAAAAGTGTCCCTGAATGTCCCTGATGTACTCTGGCTAAGTTTCAGTTTCTGTTGACATATGTCCGTTTAGTTGATGGCTATGAATAACATACCTGTTAACCCTTACAGCATGAAAGCAGGAAAAAGCCATAAACATAGCAACAGTGTTTAAATATTTGTCAGAGATCCACAAGTTTGTGTGAAACTGACCAAAACTATGCCTACAGGAACATATACTACAGCAGGTTTGCATTGTTTTCTGTCATTGTGTCACACTGGTGTTGCTGGATTGTCTCCATGTAGTTGTTGTAATAGCACACTTTGTCTGGCAGTAGCCATATGGCATATCAGTGGGAGTTTGCCTGCAGGGGACACAACACAGTAGACTGCAGTGCTGGGTGTTGAAATATACAGCAGAATCTGTCATGGCACACACGGACATACCCCAGTATTGCTACTATCTTGATGGTATCCATACACATAGAGTGTTGCCAGACTGTGGGGCATGATGTGTGATGGAGCAGTGGATATGGATGTGCTAGATCTTTACATAGTGGACATCCATATATCTGGTCCTGTATTTTGTTCCCCCTTTGTTGTCTTTCAGGAACCATGTACTGCAGGAGACATACCCCCTTCACAGATGCAGAGAATGACATAATAGTGGATGGACTGAGACAGCACCATCAGATCTTGTTGTCCAGGGGGAGGCATAATCAGAAGCAGTGGGTAGCACTGTGGGCAGACCTTGTGCAGGATGTCAATCAGATTGGCCAACAGGACAGGACCTATGAGCAGGTCTGACACCGGGCCACATACATGTTGAATGCTGCATGACAAAGGGTAGCTGCTATTGCCAGGGATCATGCGGCCACAGGTGGAGGGCCTGTGATAGAACAACCACTCTCAGCCACAGAGGAATTTCTGGCAAACCTAGGAACACATGAGAGCTCCCAGCATCCATCACACCATACATCATGAAGGTGGATGCCACAGTGTCCACAGCAGAGGAGACTCTAGGTAAATGTACTGTGTTCATCAGTGTAATACTGTTTCAGTCATTGTGGCAAGCTGTACATAGCTGTAAATGGGTGTTAGGTCTATCTGCATTGGGGGTGAGTTAGGGTTTATGCTCATTTGTGCACACATACTCAGAATGTCAGCAATACAGCCAGTATCACAGTAACTACTGTACATGTGGATATATGCACATATTACTTTGTAGTGCTGCAACCTTTGGTGGTGGTGACAATACCTCTCCCTCACCTTTTCATAGGTCAGTCAGGTATGGTCCAGATACATGGTCCTGTACCTGGTAAGTGTAATACTGTTGTTTACAGATCATGTATACCCTATGAAAGTTAAGGGCTGCCATATTGCCCTATGTACAAATGTTGTGTTTAGCCAGAGTAGAATATTTATATGCTACTTCCTGAGGCAGTTAACTACGGTTCAAAGACTGGTTAGTCACAGGTGTGTATTTGAACAACCATTGGCACGTTTGCACTTATAGTTATGAGCTGTTATAGTTATG
The DNA here is from genome assembly GCF_019279795.1 of Protopterus annectens. NCBI lineage: Eukaryota > Metazoa > Chordata > Ceratodontiformes > Protopteridae > Protopterus > Protopterus annectens. The sequence goes on from NC_056741.1 coordinate 1,609,780,687, forward strand.
AGCTGCTACACAGCCTGGTATACATGAGGCAATTACTCCAGGATGCCTGTTCAAACACAAAAGGGAGATGCTACATACCTAAGGCAGTGACACTATTACTAGCATATAATTCTCGAGATAGGTGTACTGGGTTTCATGTGTAGTTCTATCAGGTATACTGTAATATTGCAAACCTTATAGGCAGATTGTACTGACAACTTTACCCAGATGTGGCTGAACTGCATGTTATAAAGGGCTTGACTTGTCCGTGTATGTTAGTGTGAGGTTGTCTGTTGTCCATGGGAGCAGAGATGAGAAGATGTGAGACTGATAATGCAGTTGTGGATCCTCATTTGCATGAGTCTATGTGGATTACCATACAAAAAAGTGCAGGTAGCAAGGCAAGCAAAAGCTGAGGGCAATGCTACTCAATGTTTGAAGTCTAAATCTCAAAATGCACTCACTTGAGGCACTCCTTAAAATGGAGAGCATCAATATCTGTGCAGTGACTGAGACCTGGTTCAAGGCTCCAGAGAGCACTCCTGCACTACCAGGCTATAACTCATACCACACATTTCAGCCATGTAACCTGGGCCGGAACACCAAAGGTGGAGGTGTGCCCATATTCATTAAGGATATCCACACCTCCAGGCTAGTTGCTCAGCATAATGTATCCGAGGTTATCCAAGTGCAACTAACTCTGGGCAAAACTGCAATCCAAATTGTAGCTTGCTACAGATCCCCCACCATGCCCCAGGATTCTCTCTCCTCTTTTCTTGATATACTGGAAAATATTAGGGTTCAACCAAACACCCTAATAATGGGTGATTTCAACTACCACGCCATTAACTGGGAAAACTACTAATGTACCAACTCCTTCACTCAACGCTTTCTGGAATTCATAAATTCCAATGATCAGCTTATCCACAACCCCACCAGAGGCAACAATATCCTAGACCTAGTCATTACCAACATGAGTGACCGGTGTTCCACACCTGAAGTCAACTCCTCGTTGGTCCAATCCGACCATAAGCTAATTGCCCTAGATAGCCACATCCCGCCCCCACCCCCATTAAGGAAACCACGGTAAAAAATTTCTCCAAAGCCAACTTCATGCTTCTTAAGACAGAAGTGGCGAACGTCATGACACCCATGCAGATGGACAATACAGTTACGACTGCTGAATCCTAAACAAATGTACTCTATAAGCATTTACATGTGCATGGATCATGCTATCCCAAACAGAACCAAGAAGCTATCCTCCAAAAAAAGGAAGCCAATCTGGTGGTCCCCTGACATAAATAAACTGTACAACAGAAGGAAGAAACTGTTGCAAAAGAGAGTAAAATCTCATGAGTGGAGGAGCTCCCTGGTCAGCCTCAGTAAGAAGATGAGATCCCTTATAAGATCCTCCAAAGCTAGCTACAAAAACAAAATCACCACTGATTCTAAGGACAACCACAAAGCATTCTATAGCTATGTCAAGAATCTCAATGACAACACCCAGATCTGCTCTGAGTTACAGCACAACAGCACAAAAATTACAGAACCAACTGATATTGCCAACATCCTGGCAGATTGGTTCAGTGCTAATGTTACCCCCCTCTCACCCCCTAAAGGGCCCATATCTATACAGGTAGAATGCAGAGTCCCTGTAATCACAACTGCACAGGTAAAAGCTGAACTCTCTAAAGCCAAAAACACAGCATCCATGGGACTGGACAACATCCCAGGCTGCGTTTTACACAAACTTCCAAATGAACTGGCTTCACATCTAAGCACTATGTCCACTCATAGCCCGACATCAGGCTTTGTGCCCACTGAATGGTGCACAGCAACAGTTATCCCACTCCACAAAGGGGGAGCCACCACTGATTCCAGGAACTATCATCCTATTAGCCTGACGAGCCTGGTCTGCAAGGCCATGGAACGTATCATCATGGAACTCATAAACAAAGACATTGGTAACCTCCAAACTCTGGACCCCATCCAGTTTGGGTTTGTGAAAGCCAGATCATGCCTCCTGAACCTGATCAACTTCTTTGAGGCAGTCAACAAAGCCGTAGATGAGGGTAAGGTGGTTCACACAGCCTATCTTGACCTTGTCAAGGCTTTCAACACCATTCCCCCATTCTGGAATTATAGTTAAACTCACTAAACTAGGTATAAATTCCTACATCTCAAGATGGGTTGCCAACTGGCTCACTGACAGAACCTACACTGTAAAAGTTGCAGACACCAAATCTGACTTCAAACCAATGATAAGTGGAGTACCACAGGGTTCAGTCCTGGGACCTCTCTTGTTTGGTATCTACTTCTCTTAAGTACAGGCTAACACAGAAGGCCTCTGGCTAATGAAGTTCGCAGATGACTGCAAACTAGGAGCCATAGTCAAGTCCCCAAATAATGTGGACATCCTACAGAAGGGCCTCACTGAGACAGATGCATGGTGTCAGAGCCATGGCCTCAAGCTCAATGCCAAAAAGTGCATTGTCATCCCATTTGGTAAAAACTCTGTACTCATGAAGTACCACATAGGCAGCAGTCTACTTAACACTGAATGTGTGATAAGAGACCTTGGGACACAGGTGGACAGTAGTCTCTACTTTGATAATCACATTGCCATAGCAGTCAGGAAGTCCTTCTACATGGCACACCTCATTACAAAAGGGTTCTCATCCAGGAAAAAAGAGGTCATTGTTCCCCTCTACTGGACACTCATTAGACCCATTATAGAATACAATGCACCTTTTGGAATGTACCTCACACAACATCTGCAGCAGCTGAAAAGGCCACAGAAGTACCTCACAAAAAGGATTACTGGCCTCAGACAGATGCCCTACACTGACCAGCTCAAAAAACTCCAGCTTTACTCCATAGCATATCGCCTACTCCGATGTGATCTCTGCCTAATATATAAAGCTATGTCAATCCTAGAGTTCTTGGGCATGTTACACCTAAAGAAATCCCAATCCCTCCGAGCTACATGCTCTATGGACCTAAACCTTGTCACCACAATAAACAGGACATGCTGGAAGGATAGATTCCTGTCCCAGAGACTTTCCATACCCTGGAACAAGCTACCCATCTATGTCAAGCAAAGTTCCTCATTAGCACTCTTCAAGAAAAATCTTGATGAGTGGATGGGAAATAGGAAATACGCCCCAGGGATCACTTCTGTGGCTCTGCTCGACAGGGGCACATTAAAATAACTTTCTTGGGTGGGGTAAGCCAGGGAACCTTGTTGGCTAGTCTTACTTAGGCCCTTGGGCCAATAGCCTAGTACCTACCTATGAACCTATGAACCTATGTACTGCTTTTGTCTTGGTTTTAACAGGTGACCAGGGGAGTTTGAGTTTGTCCCACTCACGACCTGATTTCAGTGTCTCATCAGACTCTAACGTTGATGATGGCCATAGTGAGGCACAGGTGGGGCTGACAGGGGCTGAATCTGTCCCAGAGGTTGACATCCCTCTTCTGCCTCCATTGTCACTGCACACAATCAGAATACCCACACATAGTCAGTCCCCAGAGGCCACTGATATTGGACAGTCAGAGAATGGCGACATTGAACACGACAGTGAGGCAACTATGGCATCAGTGATTGTAGCCAGAGAGCTTGCGAGGTCCCACACAGGCGGATTGACAGGGGTGCTTGTAGGAGGACTGTTGTCCATCCACAACCTGTTGCAAGTCTCACATCACAGGTCACTTGGTGCATGTTTCAGGCAATCATGGAGGCACAGGCACATTCTGAATGTGACACAAGATGGATGCTTAGGGTTATGGATGCAGCACAGTCTGACATCCATGACTGTCTCCATGCAATTGGGGACATCCTGGATCAGTTCACTGATACAGTGGACAGACGGTTGGCTGAGACAGTGCCTGTCTTGGACCGCACATTTTCTGTGCTGGAACATCTGGTTGGGGTTGGGCATTGGACATGTGGACGTAGGTCAGCAACACCATCTGCAGAGAGTCCAAGTGACTGTGCACAGTCACAGTCCTGTAGTGGCAATACCTCCAGAACTACAGAGGGAAATGTGCTGTCCACACCATGATGTGGCAGGCCATGGGCATGTGGTCCTGGGTTGTCCCATGGGGGACAAATCCCCAGAATTTTACAGTCACCGTCAGGTACTAGCACTCCATATGACCTTGGGCATGGTGTTGCCAGTGGTACTCCTGACAGTGCCAGTTCCGGTGTTAGTGGCTGGAGATGGTGAACTGTCCACTCTACTATGTATGGTCCTCAGCTGTCCAACATACACATGCATAGGGGTAGCACTGGGCTTGACTATGTACTCGCACACACTCAAACACCACTGTTACATGCAGGTCACCTACAGACACATACAGCACCTTTCCATGGACCATCTAACCCGCACCTCTTCTGACTCCCACACATGCTGTCAACTGTTTGGCAAAGCCTAGGCCTCTGGCACCCCCACACCACACCCTGTGCATGTGATGATACATGTACCACATCCCTGCCATCCGTGCCATCAATGCAGGGAAATGCTACTATATGTCTGATCCACAGGGTATCTATATCACTTGACATGTACTTGTGTAGTGCAGTGATGTTTTGCCATGCCACTTGTTGTGGGCCACAACAGATACTGTATTCTGGCATGTGTTGTGACTACACATCGCACTTTGTGTATCTTTGCTGCATGATATTGGACTGGTGATAGCGTTACAGAATGACAGTTGTGTCACGGACTTGTGTATGTTTGTGTTCCAGGAGTCTGAGGGGATAAACTATGGACACATGGCAGCAATACAGTGGCACAAGATGGCATGGCAGCACAGCAGAAATATGATTTCAGCAAGATACAGCAGTATACATGCATGGCTCCCTAGATGCATATGTGTAGAACAGTCTATTAAGGACAATGGGGGTAGTCAGCGTATTAAATACATTCATACTTTGTGATAAGGTCTGCTACCCTTGCTACATGTCACCTGGGTTGTCTGAATTTACAAATCTAGAAGGTATGGTGATGGATTTGACGCATCTACAACTATCCTGTGTTTAGGACAGACAGGTGGTGGACAGCAGTTATGATTATGTATAGGAGGGCAATTTAGGGCCAGCAGCTAGTCTCAGGGCCAAAATGTGCATAACAATTATGCAGGGATGGCCCAAGGACATCTCTCTGTAGCACTGCACAGAAATATATTTATACACACACACACACACACACACACACACACACACACACACACACACACACACACACACACACACACACACACACACACACACACACTTGGCTGCTGTAAGATTAGAAACCCTATCTCTCTACTATTACACACTATATCTTACAGAACTTTGTGCATGCGCCACAGAGTTTATCTGATATTATAGTATCAGCCAGTGCTCTTAAGGTGGATGACATCATCAGGTCTTGTAGTGGAGAGCACTGTGGAGGCCAGCAGTTAGTCACAGAGCCATAAAATACAGAACAATTGCTCAGAGATAGCCCATACAAGCTTGTCCATAATGCTGCATGGGGATATATTTACACACACACACCCATACAAGCTTGTCCATAGTGCAGCATGGGGATATATTTACACACACAGAGATGGCTGCTGAGAGATTAGAACCCCTACCCATCTACTAGACACTAGAGCTTGTAGGATTTATCGCATGAGCTACAGTTTGTCTGATATGACAGTATCAGCCAGTGCTCTTTAGGTGGATGACATCAGCAGACGTTGTAGCAGAGGGTAATTTAGAAGCCAGCAGCTAGTCACATGGCCATAATATGCATAACCATTGCAAAGAGATTACTCATACGGGCTTGCCCATAGTGCTGCATTGGGATATATTTACACAGACACATAGATGCCTGCTGTGAAATTAGAACCCCTATCTACAGTATCTACTACTACACGCTATAGCTTGCAATACTTATTACATCTGCCATGGAGGTTATCTGATATTAGATTGTCAGCCAGCACTCTTAAGGTGGACAACATCAGCAGGCCTTGCAGAGGAGGACAATGTAGTAGCCAGCAGCTAGTCACAGGGCCATAAAATGCACAATCATTGCACAGAAATAGCCCATACGGGCTTGTCCACAGTGCAGCATGTGGATATATTTACACACACAGAGTTGGTTGATGTGAGATTAGAACACAAACCAATCTACTATAACATACTATAGCTTGCACTACTTATCGCATGCACCACAAGTTACATCTTTTGCATATGTGATTGCTGGCACAGTAATTGTGGAGTATGCAAAGTAGCCTTGTGTTAGACAGCATGTGTGGCCTGCAGAGTGATATTTCTTGGTACTGTAATTGTATCTAGTGTCCTAGGAGTGGGATACCTACCACTATCCCTGTTATGTATGTACAGTTTGCAGTATGGCTATATGTAGCTGGTTGCAGGTAGATAGGCAAACGTGGCCAGAGACAATATGGCCTGTCCGAGGCATGCATTGAATCATTGTAGAGTACAGCACCTGCTCATCTATGTCTGTCTACAAGGTGACATTCCACAGGCACAGGCATCTGTGGGTGAGCGGATTATGTACTGTCGCTGCCTTGGCTTGGTTCTTTTGGGCAACTGTTTTGATGTGTGAGTGCAGATAACTTCAACATTCTGAAGGTATGTGAGGAAATCCATACATCCCCCCCCCACACACACACACACATATATATATATATATATATATATATATATATATATATATATATATTTATATATATATATATGAATGTGTATAACATGGATGTCTCTATAAATGTTGCTGTGTGTGCATGCACAGACGTTTTTCCCGTATTTCCACATAGCAGGTCTTTGTGAGAAAGAGGCAACAGAATTGCACTCAAGTCAGATAAATGTAGGAGCATGCCCAGTGGGACTGTCAATATGTACAAAATGACTCCAGGCCAGAGCTACCTGCACTCCAGGCTGGGATTTTGTGTGTTACACACATTGGCAGCGACACTTGTTTCCAAAGTATTAACGTAATTGATAGGATCTGGACCTGAGTGGGGAAACCCCAGCACTTCTACAACACTTCCCTGACATTGTCCATGGCATACCCTGGCTGTGTGCTATAATTAATATGTGACTGGGGTACACGATATAGCACCACATACAAGGTGACAGTCTGCATACCTGTCACTGTACATGTTTTTTCGTATTGTCCAGCATTTCACACTATATGTCTAGTCTGTTCCTCATACATTTGTGGTTTTCCAGTAAAATGTTGTATAAGGCAGTCCATGAATAGTAGTAACTACAGACAAACATTTGAGTGTTGGACTTTTTATTCTTCAGATATTCTGTTGTGATGCAACCTGCTTTTATACTAGCCACCTTCTAGGTTAATCAGAGCATCCGAATGTCTGTCTCTAGTTTTGGGCCTTTTTCCTCCATTCTCTCTGGCTTTGTCCAGCTTTCATGCAGATCGAGGGGTATGACAGTCTGTGGGAAAACCACCATATAACTACCTCACATGCAAAATATGTGGTATTATATATGCTACATGGAACCAAAGTAGGAGAGTAGTTCAAAAATGGATTTTTTTTAGTTAATGAATTTAGATAAATAACTTTTTTTAACTGCAAAACTATTATATATGAGATAACGTTCACTGTCTGGTTCAAATATAAACATTCCCTTACCTCCAATTGAATTATGGATTGTATTCATGAAAACATTTCTTATTTTTAAATTGCTGAACATGGGCCATTCATAAAGCATGTGAATCCGTATTTGTGTGAAAAAATTAAATCAAGGTGTTTGCCTTCACCCATCTGCTTTCCAAATGGTTCAAAAACTAATGTCTGATAATTAGCCACAGTTTGATATAGAGGTTATAAAACTAGCAATTATGTGAAGTTTTAGGCACATAGCCTTATTGCTTCTTATCATTGAGAGACTAAATGTCCAACAAATGAGCTCATTACATGAAGCTTCAGAACTAACTAAAATGTTACCCACTAGAAATGCTTTTATCACAAGTGTTCACCTCTATGATTATTAAATGTGGTTCTGGAGAAGCAGTTCTCAGTGTCGGTTGATACATATATATATATATATATATATATATATATATATATATATATATATATATATATAGATAGATAGGTATGTGTTTGTTTGTGTGTGTGTGTGTTTGCAAAAACAAGGCAAAGTCAAGCTATACAAACAAAACTATGTGGTGGGTGTTGCACTTCACCATGCTCCTTACTTTTTTATACTAACTATTACTGCCAAAGTCGCCATCTTAGATGTTGACTACAGCAGTATCTGATTAAGCGTGTAATAGACAAATATTTCTCTCTCGCTGACATTTTGACATATTGTACATTCCAGAGTCTGGCTGACTCTTTCTCTCTCTCTGTATAGATATATATATATATATATATATATATATATATATATATATATATATATATATATATATACACACACACACACATATATATATATATATATATATATATATATATATATATATATATATATATTGATATTAGACACAGATAATGTGTGTCTGACACTTGTTCAAGTTTTGCTGATGTTGACTGTGTACAAATGGTGTGACATGTCAAATGGATTTTTTGATCAAGAATCAAAACACCTGAGATGTCTGTGTACGTGAAATAGTAGGGTTACTGGTACTTTGGCGATTATTCGAGGACGTATGTTATGGTGTGCTTTCATGGAGGGAGGGGAACACATTTCACTGTTGGTTGTTGCTAGGGTGTATGCACTGCATATATAGGAGGAGTGAAGGCAGTGTGATGAGTGGATTTGGATTTGATATTACTATAGAGCAGAATAGCACAGTGATGAATCAGAAGCAGTGAGTAATGTTACACCTTGAGGTGTAGTTGTTTACAATGCAGAAGGGTGTCAAACAGAAGAGGTACTGTTGTCATAAACTAAAGTCATCATAAAAATGGAAAGGTTGTGTGATATCTGTAATGTATTTTGACAGTAAAGAGCTGTTAAAATCTGCACCGTACTGCCATTCTTCTTCAATAGCATAAATAGAGAAGTATGTTGCATACTTTGAGGGACACAGCTGAATTATTACACAGTGCCGAAATGGTGTTATGGAAGAGTGACTTGCCAGTAGCGGTCCAGAAGATTCCAGGAAGGAGAGCTCTTATGTGAATGGTTGGTAGGCTCAGACATTACAACAGTTAATATTTGTCAGCTGGCTGCCAATCAAACTAATTTCACTTTGTGGAGACCAAAACAAAGATCATTTGTAAGTTGCTCATACAGTGAAGCAGATAATATGTGCAGTGTAAAATGTAGATTTAGATAAGCAGATATGCAACAGCACTTTTTCATGTGATGGCAACATGTGTAGGCAGCTGTATATACTGTATTACTTTACTCCAGTGGGCAATTTGTATTTTCACTCATATTCAGTAAAACCTTAAAAGATTACAGTGCATGTTTGAGTGATAATGTTTTGAGTTTTCTGACTACATGTGGCTCACATGCTGATAGGTCCCTTGTTTTGTGCAACTTTGAACTTTGTAATCCCTTGTTTTGTGCAACTTTGAACTTTGTAATTAGAAGTATAAGGACTAATGTTGCTTCTGCATTTGGCTAAAGTTGAAGTTTTTCAGCTTTGTCAGCAATTATGGAGGAGAATGCAGACTCTGGAAGTAGCATGTTTATATTGTTCAAATGCAGTACCAGCTAGTGTCTTCCTTATTTTAGACTTGTCTAAAGTCTTCAACGCAGTTTGTCAGAGCAAACTACTACTTTAAATGCCCTGTCTCAGTCTTTAGGTATCAGTCAGCAAAAATGGCACTCCACAATCTCTCCTTACCTCCCAGTCACCACTGGTGTACCACAAGGCTCTGTCCTTGGTTCCCTCTTCTTTAACATTTTCATCAACACCCTCTATACATCCACACAACAGGTCACCCTAATGCAATACACAGATGATTCCACTCTCATTTGCACATCTGACAACATGATATGCCTTCAGAAAATTACTGAGGAAGCATTAACAGCCACTGAAACATGACTTTGGAACTCACAACTGATGCTCAACCCAAAAAAGATAAAACAACTACTACTTTTTTCCTCATATCCATCTGTCATGAAAAAACAAAATTTAAAGTCCTCACTCTTGATAATACAACCACTGAAATCACCTCTGATAGCAAATTATTAGTGGTGATAGTGGATGATAAGCTTACATTCAACCTGCATATACAAAATTGCATAAGAAAAACTTATCAAAATCTGGGGACACTTTACAAAGCCAAAAACTTTCTCACCAACACAACTAAAACTACACTTGCCACTACTAATTTCCCCCCAACTCTTCTTTATGGTGCTCCCATCCTTACTAAACTCCAGGCTTCACAAAAATTAAAACCTGAACAATGTTATAACAAAGTTGCCAAATTTGCAGCAAATACCACTTTCAGAACCCACTAGTGTATAGCACTAAAAGGGTAATTGGTTAGAAGTTCCTCATCAAGTAGCAGATACACAGCTTCTTACCACCTAAATATTTATCCAGCATCCATCTGAATGTCCAGCACTAAAATCATTCTACACAACTATGTTCCCAGTTGGTCGTTGCAATCTAGTGACTAAAAACTCCTGTCTACAAATATGTCCAATCTGCCTGGCATTATATGTACTCGTACAAGGTTGCTAAGGCATGGGACTCCTTACCTGTATCTATCAGGTCAATACCTTCCCTCCATCTTTCAAAACCACACTGAATGACTTTCTTGCTAAAATCTGGCTTTGTTCTAGTTCAAAACTAGGATAAACTATATCCCTGTGCACAAGTACCTTTTCATTCCTTATACCTCCTTAATCTCTGTTCTTCACTTACTTCCTTACTTCTGTCAAATTCTCTTCCCTGACTTTCCCTCTATATATATCATAAACCTGTTTTTGCCTCACTTCATAATGTAATTCCTGTTTTTATTAGACTAACTTACCTTTAATTTCCCTACAAACTGTCTAACATTTCTATAACTATTAAATGATTGACATATAACTTCCATCCATTCTTAACCAATGTTTTTATATTATGTCTAATTTGTAATAATTATTTAAACTACAGATATTTTTTGTTTTGTTTTTGAAGATTGTAAAATTATTGTTCTTAAAATATTTTTTAATACATTTTTCTCCCTGGGTCTCCACTGAAAATGGGTTTCTACCCAGTCAGGCTTTTATGATAATTAAATGTCAATAAATGAATGAATGAATGCATGAATAAATAAATAAATAAATAAATGCAGGATTTTAAATGTATATGAAACAATTAATTGTGTTACCTTATAAAGGCTTTGCTTGATGTTTAAACAACATTTTAAAAGCTAAAACATGCCTTTTCAGTCAAATACGGCCCTTTGTGGTCCTATTAAGAGGAGACATATTTCTACTACTATCTTGCCTTGATTTGTATTCTTATCTTGTTCATATCTTGTTTTCTGTACCTCTTAATTATCTGTTATTGCACTACTACTGCTTTTTAAATTGTCTTGCAATTAATTATTAATTATGTTAAATTTGTTTTTGTGTTTATAAATCTCTGGAGCTTTTCTCCTCGGGTCTCCACTGAAAATGGGCCTCTGGCTCAGTTGGACCAACCCAGTTAACAAATGTCAAATAAATAAAATAAATAAACATATATTTTGGAAAGTCATAGAAATGCATTCCCTCCCCCGGATTCAGCAAGCCCTGCACAGTGTGCAGGAACAGTGCAGGAGCTCCAGGAGGCAATATGTCCATTGTGCGATCCAGGAATAAGCTGCAGCGATGTGCATGAGTGCTCCTGCACTAGTCCTGCACGGACACTGCTTCTGTATGCAAATTACCCCATTTGCAGGTGAAATCCATGCAAATGAGGTGAATTTGTGATCCAGGAAGCTGGCAGCCAGCCATGCAAGACTAGCATAATCTGCAGAAATGTACTCGGTTAGTAACTGAGTACATTTCTGCAAACTACAAAACGGAGCCATGACAGCGCCAAATAAAGGGTGTATATAATGTGTAAAGCATGCCAATGGCTAAATATATGGCCATTGGCATGAAAAACAGTTAAAAAAAAATTTATTTTTTTAGCTGATTTTGGCTGTTTAAGTGTAGGGCAGCAGCACACAAATGGGATCGAGACAAAAATATAAAAAAATAACCTGAAATAAGCTTTCTATCCAAAATCACTATTTTGCCATTATACTCAATGACAGGCAGAAGACAACACGGCCAGTGAATAGTGGTTGCTAAGGGGGAAGGTTCAGTGTGGGATCTGTAACTATGCATTAGCAGGCAATCCTATGCAAATGAGGGGAATGATACTGAGCCTTAGATTTCCCCTCAATGCTAGGCAGCACCCAACCATGTAAGTGCAGGAATGGCTTGGTTCAAGCCTAAGAGTAAGCTGACATCATAGGGGTGTGTGTCAGGCATACTGTAAGCAGAATGGAGCCCTGTGACTTGGGTTTGCCCTTAGCTTAGCAGAGCTAAGCAAGGGGGTGTGTCTGGGGCTGCCTACCACTCTTTAAATTGCCTAAGCAGGTGTGCGCGTCATGCACTGGGTTTTAAAGAAAAAAAAAGTAAACCAGGAAATAGCAGCTCTGTGCACATTTGAGCACTGTGTTTGCATGGCACACCCTTGGGCTTAAACAGGAAGGCAATGGGAAGTGAATATAGTAGTAGGAAGGTAATCAAGGAGAACTAGCATAGCTGGCAGGTGAAATGTATCAGAATCAGCCAATTACACAGCAGCAGCCCAGCCCAGAACACTACTATAAACTATGCAAACACCTTACCCTCTGGTTTTTCCTACATACTCTACACCACCGGTGTTTACAAGTGGGAACATTTTAACAAACAAAAACAAAAAAATGATAGAGGCTTCAGTGGCTATCATACATCAATATGTGGAAGAGGCTGAGTGTGGTGCGGATGAGAATGCTGTCGACCAACCCACAGTGAGGAGACAGAGAATAGTATACAGACCCAGGATAACCTACCAGGGGCTACATGAGCTGGAGATAGTGGAGCACTATAGAGTGGACAAGGACCTCCTACAGCAAATTGTTGAGCTGTGCCAGCCACGTCTGACACACAGAACTAACAGAGGGGAACCCATCCCAGTGGATACCAAGGTATGTGTAGGCCTACGAATATTAGCCACAGGTACCTTCCAAAGGCCAACTGTGGATACCATGGGGATCTTACAGGCATCAGCATCCAGGGGACTCCAGCAAGTCCTGGATGCCATGTCAGCACATGCCGGTGAGCACGTATATTTCCCCAACACCCGTGAGGCATTGGCCAGCAATATGCGTCTCTTCCACCAAACAGCAGAAAACCCTGAGGTAGTGGATGCTATAGACTGCATGCACATATGCATCAAAGCACCACCCAGTGAGCAGGGTAGGGACAACATCAACCACAAGGGCTTCCCCTCCATCAACTGTCAGGTTGTGTGCAATGCCCAGGGAATTATAATGAATGTGTGTGTTGGTTGACTCTCACATCTGGCATCTGATGCAGCTGTACCAGAGATTTGCCAATGGGGACATCCCTAATGGTCACCTAGTGGGGGATGCTGGTTATGCACTGGAGCCGTGGCTGATGACACCCATCAGAAATGCACACACACCCGAACAAAAACTCCATAATGAGGCACATGCACAGTCCAAAATTCTAATAGAGCATGTGTTTGGGATGCTCAAGTCATGGTTCCAGTGCCTGGGCACATCTGGTGGGGCCTTGCAGTACTCACGAGCTGCATGTACTCAAATTGTCATTGCATGTGCCATGCTACACAATATGATCCTGCAGAAACAGCTGCAGCAGGAACAGCATGGGGCAGGGCCACACAGCCCCCCACCATTTGCAAGGCCTGCACAGGCACAGATGCCAAACATGACACTACCTGTGGTCAACCATGTATAAGGAGTGTACTATGTGCATCTGACATATGCAGCCCTCCAGCACCATCCTCAATACTGGCACAGCCACAAGGTAAGTCACTCTTCTTACCAATTGCTGAATGGGGTAGTATGTGTTGTTACTTGTATCTATGGTATGCATGTGAGCATGCAAGGGAATTGGGTGGCTGAATGGGATGCTAGCAGATAGTAGACACCTTTAGTGGCAGCATGAGATCTGTAACAAATACTGGTGTCACCATAGTAGCCAGTACTACACATGGTGACAAAACCCACTGCAGGAAATGTGCTGGGCCACATGTGTGTCCATATGACACACACATGCCAGTCAGGGAGGCTCACATGCCCAACAACAGTCTCAGCCAGCAGGACAGGTGTAGACAAACACAAAATAAGGCTGTGTTAAGGCCTCTGAATGATGGCTACGGGTAACCTCCTCCCCAGGCCTACACAGACAGACTACACCAGGTCAGGCAGTGTGATGTTAGTTCTGAAGGGTAAGAAGTCAGAAACTGATAAGTAGGTCAATCAAACCTAAGGCCTTTAGTACACTGATATGCCTCTAGTCAGCATGATAGGTTAGAATACAGAATGACATGGAGTACCTGACATACCAGTACAGTCATAGCAAATGTGTACAAGTGTCAGGTGTGCCCCCTAATCCTATGTAGAAATGTAGTAACAGTCAGGTGTGTCCCCCAATCCTATGTAGAAATGTGGTAACAGTCTGGTGTGCCCCCAATATGATGTAGACATGCAGTAACAGTCAGGTGTGCCCCTCCAATACGATGTAGAAATGTAGTAACATGTATGTGTATGTATAATACCAGTGGAACACAGATTACCTGAGGTGGTCAAGGTAGCAGGAGAGATTGTAGCATTTGTACAATATGCAGGTATGCATGTGTTAAGTTGGTGTGGGTTTCATATTGTGTGAGAGTGGTCAGTATGTATGCATGGTGAGGTTTCTCCTGGTGGCCATTGCCCAGTACTACCGATGACAGGGCCAAGTCCTCACAACTGCAGTGCCAAACACAATGCTTCCCAGTATAACACATTCTAGCAGTAAGCCATTGTAAATGTATGGAGGTAATATCTGTCACCATCTGAAAGATGGACATGGCATGACTGTTGGGCCAGATATACAAGCAGTACACAGGGGAAAGTACCCCAGACAGACAGTGTATAATGTGTAACCATTAAATGGACACACTCTTGGAATTGTACATACAGGTATGCAGCACATTATCTGAGTTTGTAGTAGGGAATACCAATGTCATCTGGCCAAACACTTGCAGATCACAAAGGTCATAGGAATGATGTATTGAGAAACAGCTGATGTCCCTGCACAAGCCAGCATAAGTGGAATGCTCCATGCATATCTGTCAGTCAGATGCAAGTAGTGTCCATAGAACACATGCACCCAGCTCACCAAACCACCACCCACAGGTACCTCTCCAGTCTTATCCCTGCTGTTGGGAATGGGTACAATATGACCCCCACCTGTGTATGGCAATAACGAAAGAATGCAGCATGCAGTGCAGGTGTCCCATGCAGGTGTGTCCCTAGCTGTAGGAAGCACCCTGCCAGCATCCACACCACATGATCAATACTGACAGAAAGTATTGGCATGAACACCTAGCACACCTACCCTGTCACCCCAGGGGAATATAATGTATGGCAGTCTGGGACTGTAAGACTGACAGAATGCAACGGCCAGCTACAGCTGGCCTGCATCACTACCAAATGTCCTACAGTCCTCTGCCAAAGGCCTGTGTCTCACCCGTACTGCCAATATATGTTATGTCATGGACTCCCAAATAACAACATAACACAGTCCACAGAACCCATATGCAAGGCCATGTGGACAAACCACAGTAACATGTCCACCATGTCCCACTGCATGAACTGTGGACAAACACCAATGCACTGTTGTGATGAGGTGATAACTATAGGGAAAGTATCAGAGAATGTTTGCATAATGTATGGAAGAGGATAGAATACTAGAGAGGGGTGGTGGGAGCATGGGCAGCATGGCATGTGCGAAGTCCAAAACACAGCCGTGTGCACATACTATCCCTGGCTGCAAACACAAGAATGGGTGGTTACAGTCCTGCTCATAAACCACAATACGGGTAATGTCCTGACTTATGACCCCTGCCTCTGGATAACCTGTGTGAATCTGTACAGCTGTGAGGTATTGCCACAGCAAGGTAAGGCCATACTGTCATGCTGATGGATGTACAAGTATGGGATCCTCTGCCACCACTATACCAAGGTGCTGAACCAGTTACACAGACCCAGCAGCAAGAGTCTGCAGCTCCCCCTCCAGAATGCAATTAGTTTGCAGGAATATGTAGGCGATTGACCACAATACTGGACACAGCTGCATTCACCCTGTGTTCCCCAGGACATCACTGTGAGCAAAAATGTCTACCTGATAGTACTTGATGACATAAAACATCACAGTGTATAACAGTACACATGTCTGAATATTTCTGCTAACACCAGGACCATGTAGTAGAAGCACCACAGACACACTTACCTACAGTACCCACTATCCCTTGCCCAGTTTGACCCCATAATGTCAACTGATCTACAGATATCCGGCAGAAACATACAAAGGAAGGAAAGGGGTGTGGGGGTGTAGCCCTCACATATTATAAACATTTTAAACTACACAGTGATACTTACAAGTGCAATAAGTAACTGTTTCCAAAAGAGAATATATAACCAAGATATGTGGGGGACTTTGCCTCCCCCCACTCCCTCCCAATGTGGGGGTCTGTGCCCCCCACCCCCCTACTTTATATACTAACTCCAGGGTCACACTACAGTGGGGAAAAGGCCATTTATAACTATCAATGAAATGAGTTTCAGTCAAGTGAGTTTTAAGTGAAGTGAGCTTTCAGTGAAATGGCCTAGTAATTTCATTTTCAATCAAGTGAGTTTTCAATCAACTGTAGTAGACCTGGTTTCAGGTTTCCGCTATATATATATATATATATATATATATATATATATATATACACATATACATATCTACATACATATAAAAACTCAAATATATACATATACACAGCAATATATGTCTACACATATACAGATATATAGATATATATGCACATATAGTTATGGATATCTACATATATATCGACATAAATAGGTATATCTGATTAGATATGTATGCACATATAGTTATGGATATCTACATATATATCAACATAAATAGGTATATCTCTACACATAGGATGTGCATACACACATATATATATATATATATATATATATATATATATATATATATATATACACACAGAGCAATCTACAAATGGCCATATATATGATGCACTATACAGATGTGTAGACATACATATATATATGTGTATATACATGTAGACATATATCTACATATGTATATGTATATATCCATATTCCTGTCATGTGTAAACATCAGGGTTGTGTATACCTTCCCAGATCTATCTCACCGTATGTATCTGATATGTGTATATTTAGATATAACAACATATGTGATGCAACAGTAATATCAATAATAAGTACTACACAACTGTGGAAGTCAAAGCAATTGTTCAATACTGTTCAGTATGTGTAATGCCATAATCTTGTTTTGTACTAGCATGCTATGTTATGCCTGTATTCTGCACTGCTGAATTTTACTGTGATAACCACTAATAGGAATTGTAAATATGATTTTGTTTTTGTTAATGTTACCTTATTTGTTATCTTGTTAATATCATTGTTATATCTTGGAGCTTATCTCCCCGGGCCCCTCCTGGAAATGGACATGTATCCAGTTAGACTAGCTCGGTCAACAAATGTAAAATAAAATAAAATAAAAATAAAATAATAAATAAATGTGTACTGACAGATATATTGGAAAAACAACCACTGTCTTCACAGCTGTCATGACTTACTGGTTAACTGCTGTGACTATAGTGTATTGGGTGCTGGGTTCACGGCCTGCAAGGGCTGTGTATTTTGTTGCTGGGCAGAACAAAAGCTGTTGGATACAGAATGTTTAAGGCAGTTTTGAGCAGGCTTAAGTGTATTTACGTGGGTTTGCGCAAAGCTAAGCGCTGCTAACGTATGGTTAAATGTACAGGCTCTTACACCATGTAGGCTTCACTTACCAGTGCGCAAATGTGCTTAGCTGCTATATTGCAGCAATGTTGACACCTGCTAAGCATGGTTCAGCCCTGGTAACCAGTGCTCACATCCCAGTCTGATAACATAGCAGGGTAATGACATCTGTAATGTGTATGTAATGCCTTGTACAATGCATGCGTCTATGTGCTATCATTACAGTAGCAAGGGGTGTGAGTGTCATGTCTGGGACTCTCAACTATATAAGACCTGTACAGCACTGTTATCCATGTGAATGTGTTACATACAAGGGTAGTAACCCAGGTTACCTGCTGTTGCACTGGCATGTAGTGTATCATGGCAGTGCTACTGTTGACAGTGTTGTCCCAGGCAAGAGTAGAGTGCTAAATGTAGTACTGACAACAAGCACACCTGCAGGCATAGCTGGACTCTGAGGCCTCACTGTCATGTTCCTGGTGTGTGAGCTGTGTCACAAATATACATCCCCTACTAGATAATGATCTGACATGACTGGATAATGATCTGACATGTGGAAAATAACTGTAGACTACCGTCTGTACAGCACATGTTAGTGAGAGCTTCCAACATGTAGTAATGGCATACATATTGTTGTCAGACATCTATCCATTGACAGATTCATCCTACTGCATAGCTACTTGTCAAGCTGATGTCTGTCAGTCCCTGTACAGATGTGCAGATGGCAGGTATCCAGCTTGGATACTTACATGCACCCTATGCTTACTGACACTGACATGTCTGCCCAGGTGTGTTATAACTGGAAAATATTGGAGACAACACCCTGTACGCACCACATGCCTTAGGTACATCCACTACACTACCACAGTCAACAGAACATGCTTGGGTACAGGTCTCCATCACAGACACTAACCATGTGTTGTAATACATGCTGCATACATGTCAACTTGATCACCTCAGTAGCCATGTGCAGGAGGCACCCATGGGCTGATGCATGTCGCTCTCACCCTGCAGGTCACCATAGTAGTGTCTGTCGATAGATTGCCTTCTGGCACATGGTAGGTGGCATGATACCACTGTACACACATCCCCTACACTACCCATCTTTCCATGGACAATAGCTAGGTACACACCTATGACTACCTACAGCGAAGCACCCCAGTGCAGGCAGATGTGTATGTGTGCATTACTGAGGATAGCAGTGTCTGTGTGTTAGTACACCTGTAGTTGGGAATACCACAAGGGCCTTCACAACCACCGCAACACCCATTGCCATAATAATATGTGGCTGTTACTGTATCAGACATTACATGTACCCTGTTACACTCCTCTCCCATAAGCAGTACCAGCACAATAGTGTTGTAAAAAATGGGTCAATAGGCATGGGATACCCATTGAGTTCTGGCAAGTGTGCGTATGTGTGCATGTCTGTATATCTGTAGGGTACAGCATTCTGAGGCCACATACTCCTATTATAATATGCATTCCACACAGTGGTATGGATAGTGTTGTTGCTGCCCATAGGTGAGGCATGACAATGCAACACCCTACTATACCTGTGGCATGTGCATTAGAAGCATATCCCTGTAGTACCACTGTTGTGATGTACAATAGGTTGTATCGCAGTCATGGGCAATGTGTGATGTTGGGTATTTCAGAGTGTCATCATGGGTTCCAGTGAGTACAATATCCACTGTGGGATGTGGATGCTGTGTACACTGTCATCACAGAAGAAACCAAATGCTATGCCCGTAGGTAATGCACGGCCAGACCAAATTACAAAACAAACACAGTTGGCCAGCAAATGTAACAGATGAAATCAGCCCAAAATATAAGTAGATAAAGCGATTTTATTGTGTTTGTTTTGTACACTGTCATCACACCATGGTACACCCGGTATATGTCCCTTGTACCACTGTATGGTGAACACTGTCACCATCAACCATACAGGCAACTGATACCACAATCCAGCCCAGTTATGCATGTGCTGTGTGCAGCCTACCTGTAACACATTGGACACACTGACAAGTTAGTTAGAACCAATAGGCCCAGGTCTCTCGGATGTGTGTCTGCCTGTTATGTGTCTGTTAATGTGTATATGATGTTATGTCACACTATGTATTGTCCATATACAACCATTACATCCCCTATTACCATACTGTACATGTCTGGGGATGTTCTGCATGTGACATGTAATCTGGAACACACCTCACCCTAAATGCTGTGTGGTGTGTGCAATGAAAGCCACACACTTCAGTAGCACTACATACCTAGGTAGGGGTCTAGTCCCAGTGTTGCCAAATAAGAGTGTGCATGTATGTGGATGGGTCTACATCAGGTAGCTGATTATACATGTCCCAGTGGGTCACCTGTCCATGTGGCACATTATACAAACCTGTGACATGGGTTCAACTGTACTCAGGATATGTCACAACCATGGTGCCACCACAGTGCTATACCCCTTGTGGAATATGACTGCAGACCATCTTCCTGCTGACACATGTACACCTACAACACAAATGGATAACATTATGGAGACCACAATCACTCAGTGTTACTAACAGCTATAATTCATTATGGCTGGACAGCTACATTACCTGACATGTATGCATTACACATTACTCCTGACAACATGTTACACTGCAATACACTGGTACACTGTAGTACAGTCATCATGTGCATCAGAACCATATTAGCCTATCCCTGCATCGATGTTATGGATGACAGGGATGTGACACAAGTATCATCATATGCACAGGGTGTCTTGTTGGTTAGCCAGAGACCGAGGGTGGGCCATATGTTTGACACCATGGGCGTGGGATAGGGGTGTAGTTAGCTGAAATGGGCATGGTGATGTGGTGTGTGTAGGTATGGGGTTGCCCTAGGTATGCTCATATAGTGTGTGGTTATGCATGTACACAGTTCTGCCATGTGGGTGCCCTATACAGGTGTTTCTTGGACAACTGCAGACCATACCTGGCAGGGTGTGCAGTTCATAGCCTCCGACTACAGACACGTGGACTTTGCCTGCCAGGGGTTCCATGAACATGTCCAGGTACAGGCCTCAATGTGCTACTCTCCCCTGCTGATGTCAGATGTCCACTGGAACCAGGTCCCTCCTAGGACTGGCCAGGGCCATGTGCACGTGGCCTGCTGTGATGTGGTGTGGACAGTGCCCCCCCCCTACAGTGCTGGGGCTGGTACTGCCACTACAGGAGCACCTTGGTGTCCTATCAAGTCCACGTCAACTGCCAGCTGTTGGTGTTGCTGGCCTACGTCCATGCGGCCATTGACGCACTCCCACCACATGTTCAACCATGGACAAAGGACGGTCGATGAGGGTCACCATCTCACCCAACTGTCTATCCATGACCTCGGTATAATCACAGAGGGCACCAGACAGTTCATGGAAGTTGTCTCTTGCAGATAATACAGCAGCCCTCTGCAGCCTCAGGCCCTGTCTGGTGTACAGTTCCATATGTGCCTGTGCTCCCATGACAGTCTGAAACATGCACCTGGTCGTACCAGTTGTGGTGGTCTGCCAGGGGCATGATAACCAGCAGCCCTACCATGAGCACCCCGGTACATCTGCCTTTGTGGTGCCCTGCCGGACATCCGGCTATCCCTGCTGTGACCAGACACAGTAGGCATAGATACCACACTCTCCTGTGCACTGCCACCACCCCCCAACTGTCCCTCTGCTATGGCAACTGGTGATGGGGTATGTTTAGGCACTGTAACTAAGTGCGGGGTTGGGGTGGCTAAGAGGGGGATGTCAAACGATGGCACAGTTTGTTCCCCTGACAACCCCGCCTGTGCCTCAACAGTACTATCATCATCTTTGATGTTGTGTGGACACCAACATCAGATTGCATGCAGGAGGGACCCTGACCCTTCTCGCCACCTGTAAGGGAAAACAAAAAATGCACTTTAAGACCTGTGCAGCATTGCATAACAGTACACACACACACACACACACACACACACACACACACACACACACACACACACACACACACACACACACACACAGTCATTCCACCTTAATACCTACATGTCCCTGATTTTACAGACAGTCTCACGTTTATTCACATAAGTTCCCCATCCTGCATCACACTTGGTAACATACACTCATTAATACCACTCATTAACATATCATTCCTGTAAATGCCCAGACGAGTGATCACAACACAAGACCTATTACTCCATTACCTCCTTTACTTGAGTGGAGTAGGTTTTACATGGCCTCACTGCTGTCATCCAGTGTTCACCCTGTGTATGTCCGGACATTGTAAGCATGGCCCCTATATGTTAGGAGCTACTACGTTCACTCCGTAATGTCATGCACTGGAGTGTCATATGTAAGTATTGCTCAGTACATGCCAGATCTGCTGCTTAATCAACTTATCATGTGGACAACAGTAATATATGGATACACTCCCTGGTGTTGTCTAGTAATTCCCCAATGCATCTGCAGTGCTCATACGTGGGTAGTCATTCACCTCTCTGCTGATTGCAATATTAAGGGTATACCTGGTGTCTGCTTTCCATCCCAATGCATGTTTCATGCTACAGACCTTATTATACTATCAGCTGTCCTGTGATTACATATCAGACAAGTATTCCTGGTGTCTCATGTGTCAGTCCATGTCCATGTACTGCATGTTCCCAAAGGGCAGTAGTGCCGTATGAACAACCCCACAATCACACATGTGCATACATGGAAACCTGCACAAATACACACACATGCACACACATATCCTACATGCATCAACACCCTCCTCCACTCCACCAGATTGCACTTACAGACAAAATGCCCCCCCCCGCACACACACACACACACACACACACACACACACACACACACACACACACACACACACACACACACACACACACACACACACACACACACACACACACACACACACACACACACACACACAGGTGAGGTTGCACAAAGATAGTACACACATTCCTTCCATTACCCATCTGTCAACATGCATAACATATGGTACTCAGCATGCAGTGCAGCTATAGTCAATCCATGCTAACAACAGCATACATGTGTGTGATGCATGGGCTGTGTTAGTAGTTGATGTCCCTTCCCTTGGAAAACACTGCATCCATGTACATAGTATTGCTGTGCACCTGTTCTGCACTCTGCCATGTACTGTGCACCAAATCTCACAGGTGTACAAACCACTGCTGAATGTATATTACTGTGTCAGTTATGCCTGCTCAAATGCTCACAGTGCCTATGTATTTGAGTGACACATACCTGGGATGATATGTGGACAGATGTCATTTGTGAATGCCTGATGCCTGGTTTACAGATCTCAACATCAGCGGTGCATGTATGACCAATCCAATACTAGTACACTGGCAACCATCTGACCTTACCATGGCTATGGGGAGTGTACACACCCTTATTGATATGACGCACTCTTCCTTGATCTGTCATGAGACCACATCACTGTATACGTTAACAGTACATGAGCCTGATATGTACATATGTCCTCGACATTCACATGCAGTGTCTAAGAAATGTGTTAGGTGTGAAAATGTTGAGCACAATGCATACACTCCGTGGGTGTATATGTGTGCACGGCCTTATCATGATGGTTTGTTGCACCTATTGTTATGTGTACTACAGCAGTCATGAGCCCCTTAGTGGAAACAGTGGGACTGACGTCCCCACTCATGGGCAGTCACCACTGCACCTTCACAGCCCCAAAGTTGGCTGTGCTGGGGGCTGAGTAGGAGGACCAGGCTGACCCTGTAGCTGTGATACATGGCCCTCAAGCTGGTGTAGCAGATCTCTGACCTCTCTGCAGAGCTCAGTACACACCATGGCCCAGACCTAGTGACAGGTGACAGGTTCCTCTCCATGCCCGCTCCCAGGTGGGGGCGAGCTCCATCCCCTGAGGCAGTTCCACCCGAAGGTGGTGCAGGACCAATGGAGGAGGAGGACCCTGGTTGGGCCTGAGATGTGCTGGTGGCCAGTGCCATGGCCAGCTGAGGTGGGACAGGTAGGTCCGCCGGGACCGGCCTTCCCAAACGTGCTATGGTGTTTAGATTTTATCAACATATGTGGGTTAGTAATAGTCAACACATTCCAGGATTAGGTATAACAGCATGCACAGATATTCCCATTAACCCGAACACCAGATATGGAACAGATGCATAGCAAACAGAACATATGCATATATTGGACCACAGTGGTCATTACAACAGCATGCAGGTTCATTGATTACAGCATGCCACCAATGTGGAAGTATTTCAACATAGCACATGCATAGAAACAAATGTAAATAATTATCAAACAATAGGACATATGTCCCAACAGTAGAGTTAAGTCAGCACATATCAATTGAGTTGTGTATTTAGTTTATTGCTGCATATATGGTGGGAGGAGAGAAAGATGTAAATTAACAACTAGTATATTCCTGTAGTTCGCATTACTTTCCTAGTCAGTGCTGTGATCTGTACCTTACAGGTATTAGTAGACAGCCCTGTTGCCTTAGTTTGGACAGTGGTATGGCTGTTGACAACTATATACATGAACTGGTTTTACTTGCAGTATACACCTCTTACCTGGTATACCTGTGGAGGTATTGTTTGTTAACACTACCTAACTGTTTCTACACATACTCCCAGATTCCAGGTTGATGTTATGCACGTACCTGCCCATATCTTTTTGCACACATTCTGGGCATGTCTTCACCACATGAAGGTGAACCGGGACATATTTTGAATATTGCCCTCTTAAACCTTTAGTGACTTTTACAATGACAGGTTTGTTTTATTTGACATTTTCAAAGTATGTACAGGTCCGACAGTCAGTTATATGACATGAAATGCTGCCTACATGTCAGAAATTGGCACACTGATATGGCAGGTGGCAGGGTAACAGCCAGCAGATATGGGCTGAATAACTGGACATTCTGGACATTTCTGTACACTTGTGAGGTATGATTCTGCATATAGCTTCCTATCACTCCCAGGATTCAAACCATGGCTGTGTCTGCTAAAAATAAAACACTGTCCATCACAGTTGAGTGTGCTATATAGGTATTGCTGTGTATCTCTTGTCTGATTTCTGTCTATAATACTGCTGTGGTTTTAGATTCTGACCTTGTAATTACAACACTCTTATACAAGATTTCCTAGACAGTTGTATTATGTAGTACAGTGTGGGCGACAGTGATGCCATACAATACCAGAGTAAACAGTACCAGTACAGGATATCAATCTTTTATTTATAGGCACAGTGTTCGTATCTAACAGACCTGTAGGGAGCAATGTTTGTTAGCACTACCTGCATGTTGCCACACAAAATACCAGTTTCCACATTAGTATTATGCACATACATCCCACTCTGTTACTGTAAACACTCTGGTCACAGCCTGACAACATGGGGGTGGAGATGGGACATACTTGGCTACTTACTCTCATAACATTTTGGGGGTTGCTAGAGTGACAGGTTTGTTTTTATAGATGTCTGACAGTCAGTTGTATGTCTTGTTTGTTGCATAAATGTCTGGGATCAACCCACTGATTTGCCAGGGGGACAGGGTGACAGGCAACAGCTATGGGTTGATATACAGGATATTATGGACATTTCTGTACACTTGTGAGGCATGATTCTGCATACAGCCTACTACCACTCCCAGGATTCAAACCATGGCTGTGTGTGCAAAAAATACAACGGTTTATGTTGCAGTTGAGTGTGTTATTTGGATTTTGTTGTCTGTCTTCTCAATGTTTTCTAAGTCTCTCTCAGTTGTACTATTTGACCTCTTGGTATTACAACAGTGATATATAGACACTCATACACAATTTATTTATGTAGCACAGTGTGGGTAATAGTGCTTACTATAACAGTACTATTAAGTGATTGCAACTCTACATTACCATATGATACCAGAGTGAACACATGCAGTCCAGCAGTTAGACCTTAATTGTCAGGCTATTATGCTTTTATTTACATACAACCTATATGAGACTCTTCCTGACCTATTCTCTGGTGTATGCAGTACATGACTTAAACAATACAGGTTTTATACAGGCAATTAACCTACTCCTACGTTTAGCTTTATTTCTTATGGAAGTACATGCAAGAGTATTACTAACCTGCCTCACATTGCAACCACTGCAGTCTACAGCCATGGGCTTGCGGGTTCATAGCCCGCTCACCTGCCACTGTGAAAGACATAAGAGGAATATTTAGCTATACCTATCCATAATATACATGAGCTGGCAATTATTAAACAGGCAGTGGACTAATACTTACACACAACTGGGACTTCCCCTGTCCTCCTAGCCTCTTGGTTCCACTGATCCAAGAGATCCCCCTTTCTCCGCTTCAGGTCAGCATAGTGATGCCTGACCTGCTCACTAGTTCGTGGTATGCCAGTGGCACTGGTGAGGTCAAGGGCGAGATGGTCCCAGGCTTCCGCTTTGTATTGAGAACCCTGGTACTGGCCCTGCAGCAGTCTCTGCTCATGATCTTTCACAAGGAGTCCAGACATGACTCTGTACTCCTGGATGCCCCAGCGCTGCACCCGAAAGTGCACACCCTATCCTTTTCCAGACATAGTGCCTACAAGGGGAAGCTACAACCAGTTATGAGATGTATTCCTGCCTGTTGGGTTTAAATAGGGCTGTTTTCCTGCACTTTGCAATGATTGGATGGTTTTGAAAAGGCTAAGCTACAGTCAAACCTGCTTACCTAAGGTTGACATTGCTTAATGGGGTATACCAATGGGCAAACTGAGTTAGCTGGCCTACGCATTGCTTCCACCTACTAAGCTGGGCTGTGCAATGCTTAGCGTTGCTTAATATTTAGATTGCATTGTATTTGCATTGTGGCATTGATTTATTATTCATTACATGTTATATATGTGTTTGGTATCCATGATTCATGTGTACGTACACTGTATGGGGTCCTTGTGTTTATTAGGGGATTTCAACACTTTATTACAATGACACCTCACATCTGGGCTTAATGCGGTACTCCAGTTCACATATTTATGTCCTGTAGTAGGTTATATGATATAAAACTGAATATATATTCCTTTCACATGTTCAGTTTGTATTTTCTATAGTGAGGATCTGTTTGGTGATACCTCAATCATATGTATTGCTGTGATGGCTTAGTGGTTAACTACTGTGACTATAGTGTACAGGGTCCTTGGTTCAAGACCTGCAAAGGCTGTTTATCTTGTTTCTGGCCAGAACAGCGGCTGATGCATACAGATTTATTAAGGCACTTTTAAGCAACTGTAAGCGGGTTTGCGCAAGTAGTTAAATATGCTTACAGAGTGTTAGCTTCAATATTTCTTAACCTGTGTGCGCATTGCTTACCCCTGCAAAAATGGGCTTAAACCTGCTTACTACTGCTTAAATATGCTTAGTCTTGCTTACTAGTGCTTATACCCGCTTACTACTGCACTAATTTCGACAGTAATGTCTAGTGGTTCTTGGGAAGGTAGTGGATTTGGAAACTGTATGAATTTATCATTCATTACACATTTTACCTTCCATTTGTATCCCTGATTCCTGTGTACATATACTGTATGGGGCACTTGTGATTATCTGTGGACTTTGCAACATTATGACAATGACACCTCACATATGCATTTAATGCAGTACTCCAGTTCACAAATATATGTTATGTTGTAGGTTATGCAACAAAATAAATTGATCATAAAGTGATTTGACATGGAAAATGGATTGTACTTGAGTGGGACTCGAACCAGGAATAACTGCTCGTAAGGTGAATGCTCTGCCCACTACACTATTGCTGTATAGCTTCATTTGCATATATCTTGCTTTTTATCCTCTTGTGCCACTTAAGCTGCATTAACTGTAGCTAAGCGATGGGCAAACCCACGCAACTACGGTTAAATTTAATCTATTTTATAAAAAAAAAAAAACTTCTTTATCTTTACTGTTTTGCATATTGCTCTTGTAAACTTGGGGGGATGTTGCTGGGGGTATGCGAACAACTATGAGCGGTCTCACTAATTTTTATTCATACACTGCTGTTCTTCATTGCAGGGACATGTATATTCCGAGAGCTCTGCTCTCAGACATTACCCCTGTACTCGTACATGCTTCGTGTCTGTTTAGGAGCTCATGCAGTGTGCCTTCATTAATATGCATAATGCACTGCTGTCCTGCTCCTAAACAGCTGCTTCTGTGCAGGACTAATCTAGTCCTGCATGGAAGAATAGTAAATCCAGGGGCCTGTGTTTACTCCTGCTTACTCTTTTGGACAGTCAGTAATACCTTGGAATGGTGCCTACCATGTTCTAAGAACTTTACTGAAAGGTGACATAAACATGTCAGATATTTTGTTTGTTATTATTGGCCTTGTAGTGTATTTGATGCTACATTGTTGGAGCAAAAATATGCGGAGAATGACTCTTTATCTTAGTTCAATGGACAGGAAGAGCAACAATTCTAGAAGATTGTCACTGACAGGGTATTATGTACCCCTCTGGGTTTTCTGGCTGCAGTTGTTATGAAAGTGGACAGACAAGTAGCATTCTGGTATAATTTCCTATCATACAGGCTTCCCCTCTGCAAAAGACATTCTTTTGCTCTTTTTTTTTTTGATTGGCTGGTGATTGAATATTTGTGCCCTGTCACTTGTCATTTGATGTTTTGGATTGTTGATGTATATTTATATATCCGATTTCATAAGGTTGAGTTGTTATGGGTAATATGCATTTGTTGGTGGTGTGTTTTGGTTGTGTGTCTTATAATCATGTATATCTATCTAAATCTCACTGAGAATATATCTAAATATTCTATTGGCTACTGTTTCATTCTGCCCCTGTTCACCCATTGATACATTTCTTGGATGAAGTGGACCTGGCTGAGCTGCCGCTAAGGTGGAAGGGATATGGCACAATAACCCCATGTAACCATGTCAACACAAGGGAGGAGGGAGTGGGTAGCTCACACAAAAATACCTCTCAAATGGAAGTGGAGATGGCCGCACCCACTGGATGGCCTTAAAATCCACAATTGTCACCAGCATACTGGAATAATTCCTGGAGGGCTAAACAGATCAGCTGATAGTCACTTTTCTTATTTCTACCATTGTTCATCTATCTCTACAAACCTCTGTGACTTACCATTCAGCCATGCAGTTGTCCAGTTTTTTACTCTTAAAGATCTCTCTAACTTCTCCATTTTTCTTTCCTAGCAGACTCCTCTATTGGACTAAGTCAAAGGCCTTGCTGAAGTCCAGGCAGACCACTTCTACAGGTAACCCCTCATATGGTTCTCCTGTAACCTATTCATAAACACTGGATCATGCTTGTCTGTCAATTCTTATTGGCCATAAAACCACATTGGCTGTTGAAGAAAGAAAAAGAAAACAAGCAGCATTTTTATTATAATTCTATTCACGCCTTTTCCCTGTTACTACTATCAAGATAACAGGCCTGTAATTCTCTTGGATATATTTTTTTCTTTATCTCCCTTCCTCCAAACAAGGAGGGCACAACAGTTACAGATTTTGCATTCTGGTCTTCAGGCACATGTACAGGGCACACTGGTCTCTTGTCAGCTTTTTTCTGGGGACGTGCTATCATAATTACCAGATTCTTTGGGATCCCAGTAGACAGCCTTTCTGATCTCCGTGCTTTATCACCTTCAGGGGAAACTAGTTCACTCTCATTTTTATCTACTATCCCGGTGAATGTATACCTAGAACTTCTACTCTGCCCTACTTTTCTCCCAGCAAAACCCCCTTCCTTGCATTACTTTGTAAGGACTAAAGCAAAGGGTTCATTTAATACCTCTGCTTCAGCTGTTTTTCTGTGATCTCCTTCACACATTTGCTCAGCTTGGTCAAAACTGTCCCTCCTTTCTTTCTTTATGCTGTTTAACTAAAAGACATTACTCCCCTTCTTGCCTTTTCTACAAATCCCTTTTCACCTTCTGCATTTGTCAGACTTATCATCTTGTTGTCCTTGTGCTTCCCTGAATCTTCAGTGTCCCCACCCACCATCTCCCTTCTATAGCTCTTAGGTATGCAGTCTTCTGTGATAACTGCTAGCCTCACCTTCCTGTGCAGCTACAATAGCCATATCTTTTTTCCATTTCCCTCCCTTCCTTAAAACCTTGTATGCAGGCCTAGATAGATCATTCCTGACCAGTCCCATAGCTTATTTTCTACTACAGTTTGTTCTCAGTCCCTTGACTCATCTTTGACTATCTCCCCATCTCCATATAATTAAATTTCCTTTGAGTCTACATAAACACTGAATTTCTGCCTTTGAGTTGAACAGTGCTTGCCAAAATAAGCATGGCTGACTTTGCCCAACTCTTACTTTGTGAAAAGAAGCATACTTATTTTATTTTCACTCATTCACCATATAAATTAATAAATTGACTTTAAAATAATGACTGGCCACAACACTTATTCATTGTTGCTATTTTTTGTGTGTGTGTGTGTGTGTGTGTGTGTGTGTGTGTGTGTGTGTGTGTGTGTGTGTGTGTATGTGTGTGTATTCATGTAGCTTGGTTCCTGGCTGGGATGATTTGGTGCAGAGTACCTTTTCAAGGAAGTGGCCTGTGGTTTCCTCTTACATTGCATAGACATGCTGATGTGTGGCTTGCCAAGTTTGTACTTTAATTATAGGACAGATATAACATTCAACGATAATTAATGATTATCATGCCTAAAACTGCTCAGTACATAGGTTTCACCACCATCACAAAAATGAAGATGCTAAAGTGTGAGTCATTTTCCAAAAAAGTTTTTCTCAATTCGCTGATTATGAATGTCCTACGCTCATGTCAAGTGACTAACTTTAGTATAAAGCCAGTCTATTATTAGGCTTACTATGGGGACCAAATTCTAAAACACCTGCACTCAGCCTGCTCTCAGTGTAAGTAGTCAGTTACATGTAGAGCAAGTTTTTTGAATTGGGACCTATGATAAATGAAGTATGGTATCAAAAAAGTGAATGAACATGTATATGTGAGAGTTGCTGGAAAGGTCAGCAATCACTTTGGTGGATTTCTGAGAATTTGAGAAACTGTTTATTTTAGTGATCACATCTTTGTGTGGTTTTGAATAGAGCTATGTTATTGTACTGCACTGGGTGCGAGATCATATTACAGTAAGGTCAGGGAATATGCCCTTTTTCCAAAGTTGTATGATGTCAGAGTTAGTACATATTTATTAATTTTAGCTGGAGTTTATTATTATATTATATGATATTATTTCATATTATAGTTATTTATTTACTCACGTAGAAAACTCATCACTATAGATTAAATTTTATAATATATATAAAACATTTGGAGTTTATTATAATATATTATAGCTATATTTACTTAATTTACTGGGGGATTACATTGATCATAATAGAACATATTATATTATATAATATACATAAAATAGCTGGAGTGTTTGGAGGCATGGGATGATTGCTCCACTGCATAAACAATTGTTCTTGGCTTAGATTCAGTTTCTTTTTTTAAACTGGTATCAATGTTGTTTCATAGGATCATAGGATCACAGGATCATAGGAGGTTACTAGGCTATTGACCCTGAGGCCCTTATAAGCCTAGCCAATACTTTTGGAATCCCAGGGGTATATTTTCTGTTTCCCATCCAGTTATCTATGTTGCACTTAAAAAGGGGTAATGAGGTACTCTGCTTGATGTGGAGAGGCAGTCTGTTCCACAGATGGGGGTTTGATTCAGTGATGTCTACTGTTGGTTATTTGTGTAGTCAGTTTTGGTCAAATTAGAAAAGACTTTGGCAAACAAGAAAACAGTTTAGAAAAAATCTGGTCTGAAATAGTAAGTTTGATCTCCAATATTCCTTCTGCAGGTTCTGCACATTTCAGACTGGTCCCGAAAATTAAATTCATACAGTTTTTTTTTTCCTTTTTAGCAGAAAGTCCTTCTGACAGTTCTCTCAAAACTGTTTAATGAAAACAGTACTTTAAGAGACCAGAAATGCAGAGTACCAGTTTTTATACTCATAAGAAACAAAATGCTATAATCCTTACATGCCAACACAGGCAGGAATTCATGACAATGCAATAGCATAGCTAGATGAGGGTGATGGGGGAAACTACCCAAGATGCACAGTGTTAGGAAGTGTGGCCAGCTGATCCTCATCAAAATTTAGTGCATAGAGGCTTTTAAGAGCTGGTATTGTATTTGCGGTCAAACCTGAGAACTGTAACACTCCTGTGTGGTCTAAACTATAGCAGGGATTAGCCCCAGGTACAAAAAAAGCTTGCTACTGTGCTAATGACATCTCTTCTGCAGGTTAATTCACCCTTTTTCTTTCTAGAAATACCCGTTGTGTAGCCTTTCTTCTGGTATAAGCATAGCTCTTTCCAACATACTTCTCATGAACTTCTTAGAGCACTGAGCCTTAAACAGCCTTATTTGCAACTATTCATTTATTATCCATAATTTCGTTGGCTTTTTATGAATGAATGTCCATAAAGGGACCATCACCACACAAACATAGACACACACACACACACACACACACACACACACACACACACACACACACGCACGCACACACACACACACGCACGCACACACTTTTTTTTGGTAGCTGGGTGGAGTACCAGTGTGTTGCTGAAGTCTTTTTAGAGAGGGAGATGAGGGAATACAAAACAGTTAACTGATTTTTCAGTCTGTATAGAGGAAATTTTATGGTAAGAATATTTTCACATTGTGTGCTTCAGCATTATAACTATTATCAGAAAGAGATTCCTTTTTAGGCAATTATCTCACTGGTCCCTCACAAACTATTGTACCCTTCCATCTGGCTGCCACATGGACATGTTTGGTCCATCTAGGTGACACCCTTTGGTCCATTTTCTACTTGGAGAGAGAGTCAGTTGTGCAAGAGTACACAACCATCAATCACTCACATATTTTTTAACTTTGGCACTACATTCCTTGCTCATGTCAATAACATGTGAGGGGAGGACTATGTCCAAACCTGTGCATGTGATGCACATGAACATCCTAAACTCTCCAAAATAATCCTCTGGGAGTTCCCTGGTCTTCACTGGGCAGTCTAATGATGAACATGTGTCCAGAGTCCTGCTGTGCCCCTCTTCCCTAAAGAGAAATGAACAAGCATGGTCTCATCACTGCTGTCCTCCCCTATACCTGCTTTTCCAGGTCCCAGAGTTGATATTCAGAACTGGGCCATCTGAGGCCTAATCAGTGTTTTATCCCTCTATAGGAATGAAACTGGCAGGATCGATGATCTCTGCCTAGATAGGGTATAATTACATGATAAGTTTCTCACCAAAGTGGTTTCAGTCAAGAGCAACAGACTGAATATGGCACATGTCCATCATATCCCCATGTAGGCAGTTGCAACCTTGAAGCTCCTATTATAAAAAAAGTCTCAAAAGTCACTAATTTGTATGTAAGTTGTAATTTATTCAGTAGACTTGTATGAAATCTCATGACAGGGTTTACAAGGCAGCACATTTTATACAAATTAAGAATATTCCTTTTGCATCTGCTTAAGGGACCTCTGTGGACACAGCAGGATGTGGTTAGGAAGACTGAACAGTACCACCCAGATATACTCAATGACTGCATGCTAGCATTATAGGAGTTAAATCATTAATATTTTCAGCAGACTTGGGGTTATCACAGTGTGTGTGACTCAGAATGCCTTCTGTAAGGCAGCTGTTTTAGGTGATCATTAAACACCCACGGTCTTTAGGGAGCATATTTTATAAACTTCAGATATGCTCTGCTTGCTTTTGACTCAGAGACCACAGTGAATGACACACTTACCAGTCAGGAATACTAGATTTTCTCATCACCAAGTTCAATGCATGGAATGCTGAATAGGACTTTTCAGCTTGCGAAGGGTCCCATTGTGTGGCTTGGATATCCCTCTAAACAGTTAAAACTTCAATGTTTTATGTAACTCATTTGTGAAAGCTGTTTTAATTTCTGTAATATCAATGTGTTCTACAGAGAGTTAGTTGTTTTAAGGCACCCTTTCAATTTGGTCCATTGTAGTCTACGTCTTCCATACTCTAGAAGAAAAACAATATAACTCCCTTTCAGCCTTACAAATGAGAATGATTACATCTTGTAAGGCTTCTGCATTTGTGCTTTATTTTCTCTATTTCCCTGCTTTTCTTAAGCTATCTGCTTTCTCTATCCAGTTTGTCTGATTAACTATTGGAGGCTTATTTGTACTTCGTTTAGATCAAGCTCTGCACCAGCAATGATTAGGGACTTCATTCCTCACTGGCTTTAGAAATCATCTTTTTGAAATATGTACATGAACTGATTTTTCAAAGTATGACTAGGGATTAGAACCTAAATGGCATCTACCAGAATTCTCCAGTCACTCCTACATCTCTTTTACTTTATGTGTCCGATAAGCTGTCTATATGAACACATCAGTTAAGTTCATTTAAGCAACAAACAGCACTCATTTCTCCACCACTACCATTACTCATTGCACCATCACTCTTATAGTCCCACATACTCCTGAATAGGATACATTACTTGGAAATAAAAAAATAAATGACCAGGTAGCTCTGAACACAATACAGGAAATGTTAACATCAACCGAATGTGAAGAATGGAAAAAAAAGGGGGCAGATACAAGAATTATTAGGTGCTATGGTAAATCTCAACATTTATGATGATTCTCATATTTTTGATTCCAACCAAGGTACTGCTTCCATCTCTTCTTTTTTTCAGTTTTAACATCCATAATTTTACTGATTTGGTTATTTGGTCTGATCATCACAATTTATTATTAAAAGGCTTCACATTTATACCTGCTGACTGTGCTAATATTGAGCAAACGCTTTTGGACCTGAAATTGTTTACTCAACGATTAAACTTTCAGGTATTGATTGGTGAAGACATGTCTACTAAAGCACCCAGTAGCAATTTCACATGTAAAAATGTAGCCAATCCCACCTTACATCCCATTATTAACGATTTTGAAAAATACTGTGAACAAGATATTAGGGGTTTATTGAGTGGCAGGTGAAAAAATAGATATTTTAATTTGTCAAAACAAGAATGTGACATCTTAAACAGCATTATTTATGACACAAAATTTCACTGCATGAAACCCAACAAAGGTGGGGGATTGGTTATTATGGACACCACCAATTATTCTGTTAGGATGAATTCACTTCTAAGTGATGAATCAACATACAGAGCTGTGTCCATGAATGAGATTAACATAGCCTACAGGGCTATTAATATACACTTGGATGAGCTGATACTTTTTAATACTATCTCTATGGGACTGTATGATTTTTAGAAAGAGTACCACCTTGTTATTCCCCAAAAACTTGGAATACCAAAAATACATTTGAACATAGCAAATCTACCATAATGCCTGACTGTATCTGCAGGTGGCCTAATTACTGAACCATTAGCTAAGTTTGTGGATGGCAAACTTATACCCCTATTCAGCAACTTTGCTCATGTCATTACAAACTTCTGGGGCTTTTTAGATAAGCTTAGTAAAGTTTGTGTTAATGATTCAGACATCTTTGTTACTTGTTATGTCAAGAATCTTTTTATGACTATTCCACATAAAAAGGTGCTTCATGGTTTAACGAAATGGTATCCAAGTATGATGCAGTGCATTATCAACAAATGACATTTCACTAGTTACTGATTTTATATAATTAGTTCTTAGTAACAACTTTATCTCTTTAGAAGGTGAACATTACAAACAACTGTTTGGTGCTGCAATTGGGGCATTTTTGCTAATGCAGTACTACTAAGATGGGAGATTGAATTTGTTTTTAAATTGGATCTCTTTAAACATTGTTCATGTTATTTACACTACCTGGATGACATCTATTTTGCATAGGCCGGTAGTAAGGAACAGATTCTTGATTTTGTCAAACAGTGTCAAACTATATCTGTATTTTTTGAATTTACCCATCATATTCGTTCTGAGTTTATGAATTTTCTCAATATTAAGATTAAAAAAGGACAGAATGGATTAGAGGAAATATCTATCTACAGAAAGCCAGCTTTTTGCAATACGTTTTTGCATTTCCAAAGCAGCCATCCACTCTATCAAAAAAGAGGAGTGGTTAAAAGTCAATTTAAAAACATGGGCTAAACTCTTGGCTAGGCTTATAAGGGTCTCAAGGCCAATAGCCTAGTAACTTCCTATGATCCTATGATTTATTTGTATGTTTTGTCTCACTTCTGATGACCATGTGTCCCTTATTGAATGTCAAAAATTAAAAAAACATGTTTTCTGAGTGGGGTTACCCTAGTAACATTGTTGTATAACTAAAAAAGACAACAAAAGTGCATTGGCGAGCCACTCTTTAACATGTGCCATTTTGATAAATTCTAATTCTGTGTGTTGGAACAAGTTGACTGAAATTCTTCTGCAGATGATTGGAAAAATTACCTGTTACACTGAGAAATGGTGTGGTACCTCCGATTGGACACCACAAATGATTCCAATCTTAATGATACTTTATCTATCACCACTGAACTCAACCATAGGCCATCTAAATTATAACTGATTGTTTTATTCTGTTTTAAACACACCACTGTATCTTACACTTCACTTGTGCGACAGTTATTAAAACTATTTATTTCCTAGGAGCATTAACTCCACGTGAAACCCTAGTTACAACAGTTTTATTTATTTCTTTAAGTATATTGGTTGTTTTTACTCTTTTTGACTTTGATTCGTTAAACATTTTGTATTGTTGGTTGGTTGTTTTTACTTGGCTTGACTAGTCAAACTTTCCATATATTTGATTGATGCATTTAAGGGGGTGTTTTTGTACTTATTTTTTTTTTGCTACCTGTATTTAAGTAGTTATTCATAGGTTCTGGTGATATTGTGAATGACAAAAGCACTCAATTGTGGTTCTTAACTGATTCATATTAAGTTTCCTGTATTGTGTTTGGAGCTACCTGGTTGTTTATTTTTTTATTTTTTTTTTTTTTTAAGTTATTTACGTACCAGTCCAGGTGTTTCACTTGATTGTGGTTTTTACTTAGAAATACGTTTTGCAAATTCATTCAAAACACTAAGCCACTTTTTATTCTTCCACATTATGTTATCACATATATTCCTCATTGAACTATTACTCATTCCCTTTACCCCGTCAATATTCCTACTCAAACAAAATATAACATGCATGTCCACACCTTACAAAATACAAGTCATACCTATCCTCATTACTGTCTCAAAGTATGTCCACTAATCAATTAAAAAAACACAGAACACCTCTTTATCCCTCACCTCAGAATGTCTAACTGATAGTTATAAAGTACCCCCATATCGCAAAAATTGCATACTTCATGCCACATTACGTTTATGAAATATAACTGTACTTTCTACTTCTTCTTGTTTTAATATGGGGAAAATCAATACCATGCCTTTTTCCAGTCTCGGAAACTTTACCTTCAACATATCTGCAACATTTTGCACCGTCAAACTCTGTACCTTCTTTATGGAGGAAAAGTTATTAAAACTGACCCAAAGTACAAAAAACAAAATCCTATGCTGACTATTAACTCATAACTATCCGCCCAACACAAATAACGTTTGAAAAATGTATCTTGCCAGATATTCAATTACATACAAAATAAACAACCCTATACAAAGTTCAAATCCATACAAAATAAATAACCCTATACAAAGACCCATATGACGTCTGGACAAGTATTAGTTCCCAAATTACACTTTAGACATTAAGTAATGGCATTCACATTAACATGTATGAAGGCAGCTTTACAGATGCGTATTCATCAGTCTAATGAAAGCAAGCAATCTCCTTATTTAGTCACTGCTCCTAGACAAATTGCAGCTGCAGATCTAAGCATAAAAGCCAAAAGCTGATTTAATGTCTATGATTAACAGCTCTTTCAAGGACCATTTTGCTTTCTTTTTTACAAATCAGGTCCTTTCTTCACTGTCTTCAGAAAACAGCTAGAACAAAACATTTGATAGAGTGCAGTCCACTGTAAAGTAT
Organism: Protopterus annectens; assembly: GCF_019279795.1. Taxonomy (NCBI): domain Eukaryota; kingdom Metazoa; phylum Chordata; order Ceratodontiformes; family Protopteridae; genus Protopterus; species Protopterus annectens. The sequence goes on from NC_056741.1 coordinate 1,609,818,735, forward strand.
AAAACACATTCTTAATCCCAGAAAACCAAAGCCATTGTAATGAGAAGAAACCAAAAACTTGATACAGCCCCTTTTAATGGGAACATTGTAGGTGTCTACAACCAACCTCTTGAGACCACCCATGTTTTCAAATACCGTAGTCTCCAGCTGGGTCAAAATATTTAATTCAATTGTCATATTGAACAAACAAAAGTAAAAATAACCTTCTGTTATAATCTAAGAAATATCCTGCAACCCCCTCCCCCCAAAGAAGCAAGTACAGTAGCTAAAGGGATCTTACTAGCTCAGCTTAATATAGCTTACCAATTGGTGCAGTGCCCTCATCCTTCCTGCATGTTGCCACCAGCTAATATCACAAGACTATCAAACTAACTTCCTATAAGGAATGGATGAGCTCAGCACTAGCCTAGTTCAGCTTATTATCTGTGCAACAAAGTGCAGATCTTCTGATAAGATCCCACTTCTTTAAAATTTTAAAAAATTTACTCTTTTCTCTTCAGAACAAACAAAATCTCACTTAAGAATGATAATTATAACTTCAGATCTCTTCGCATCAATATTCTGTCACCTAAAAAATGCTAAAACTTTATTGCAGTGACTACAGTTTCTCAGTCATAGTTCCAAAACTCTTGGAAGTCACTCCCTGTAATGTTAAAAGCCTTGCAGACTTTCAGACTACTTTTAAAAGAAGCATTTTTGCAGCCAGTTCAAATGTTTTTGCTATAATACTACTAACTGATGTGTGTAGATCAGTAATAAGCATGCTTGGTCTCATAATACAGCTTCTTTAATGATGCTGTTTAAAATTCTACTAAATCAAAATGTGCATTTTACATTACAATTAAAAAAACATGTTTTTCCTGTATTTGTAAAATAAATATGTGATGTAATACATTCTCACACTGAAGTTTACATTGCATTTCATGCATGCTATTCTCTTAACAGTTTACTTTATAAAAACATTTTGATCTACGAGTTCACAAATGTTTTAAAAGAAATTTAATTCTGAAAAATGCTTTCCTTTATTGTAAGATAAAACAACAGGCAGAATGCCCAAAAACACTAAAGAAAATTTAATCAACTCTAGCACTTCAGCAAAATGCCTTCCGGGAGTAAAAGAAATCAATAAAAAGCCACATATTTATAAAACTGCATGACCAATCAAACAATTAACAAGACAATTCAAATTAAATACTTCCAATTACATTCAGAATTCAAACCCACAGGAGTTAAAGTGCCATATTTTAAAATAAAAAACAATTTCTTTTTACAATAATTTGTCTTTTAATAAAACATTTTCACCAAGGTTGACAGATACTTGTTCGAGGATCTTACCCCTAATAGAGAAAAATTACCATTATGTTTCTGTATAAAATGCAAGGCTAACGGACTTTGTAAATGTAATTTTTTAATATCCCTAATATGTTACTGAAGTCTTGGTTTAAATGTTCTTATTTTCTCCCATATAGAACATATTACATGGACATTTAAGAGCATAAGCAACACCCTCACTAGCACATGTAAATCTATGGTTCCACTTTATAATCTCAAAATACTAAAATCTCAAATTTCAGTATCCCAAGACCATAAAGTCGAATGTTCCAAATCCCAAAACCCCAAAACCACGAAACACAAAATCACAAACATAAACACACCATACACCACACAACACATACATCACGCAACCCACACTACAACAAACTAACAAACAAAACACACACAGACACAAAAGCACAAACCAACAAACCTACACTACGTATAAGCAAGGGGGATATAGCAAGCCTACTGGCTGACAGGTTCAGTGAAAACTTTACTGCCCTGCACTCACCACATATACCCCAAAGCATTCCTAACACCTGTCCCCAACCTAGTATCTCTGAGGAGCAGGTCTTAAATGCCATGTCCAAGGCCAAAAACACAGCCTCTATGGGACCAGACAATATCCTGGGCTGTGTTCTACATGGGTCAAAACAGGAATTAGCATCACTATTGAACACACTTTTCAATCACAGTCTAAGCACTGGCTTCTTCCCAGCAGAATGGAAAACAGCTACCATCATCCCTTTGCACAAAGGGGGTGCATCCACTGACCCTGGAAACTATAGACCCATTAGCTTGACCAGCATTATCTGCAAGGGCATGGAACACGTCATCACGGATCTTATTAACAAAGATATAGGAAATCTCCAAATTATCGACCCCACCCAGTTTGGGTTTGTCAACATCATGCCTGTTAAACTTGGTGGACTTCTTTGAGACAGTCACCAAAGTCATAGATGAGGGAAAATCTATACATATAGCCTACCTAGACTTAGCCAAGTCCTTTGACAAGATCCCCCACTCAGGCAGCATTGATAATCTCACCCATATATCAACCCATATATTGTCAGGTGGGTTACAAACTGGCTCACTGATGGAGCTCATACAGTCAAAATAGGGGACTCCACCTCCTTTAGCAGACCCATAACCAGTGGTGCTCCACAGGGATTGGTTCTGGGACCCCTACGGTTTGGATTTCTCCAATGTATAGGCAAAAACTAAAGGAGTCTGGCTGACAAATTTTGCTGATGACTGCAAACTGGGAATGATCATTGAAACCCCTAGCGATAGCAACATTGTGCAAGAAAGTCTTATGCAGACTAATGACTGGTGCCAAAGTCATGGTCATAAACATAAGGCAAAAAATGCATTATCATCCCCTTTGGCAAGGGTGATGTTCTTGCAAACTACTACATCAATAGTAATACCCTAAGCACAAAGCTAGTGGTGAGAGATCTGGACAAACAGGTTGCCAGTAACCTTAAATTCAATCACCATGTTTCCACAGTGGTAAGAAGGTCATTTTATATTGCTCATCTCATAAGTAAGGGCATTGCCTCTGGAAACAAAGAGGTTATAACCCCCTTGTACTCCTCCCTCATCAGGCCAATAATAAGAGCACAACATTCCCTTTGATATGTTCCTTTCCAAACACCTGTACCAATTGGAGAGACCACAAAGGTTCCTTACAAAGAAAATTCAGGGTCTTCAAGATCTGTCTTATGGGGACAGACTAAAATCACTGTCATTTTACTCTGTGTATTGCAGACTGCACAGAGGTGACCTGTGCCTTGCATATAGAGCAATCTGTGACTCAACTTTAATGGAAATGCTGCACATTTACAAGTCAAATGGCACATGGGTCACTCACTCAAAGGATCTTAACCTGATATGCGACATCAGAACTTGCTAGAGAGACAGCTTTGTCTCACAGAGGTCGTTCCACCTTTGGAACAACCTTCCTATTCATTTTAAACAAAGTCCTTTGTTGGCCCTATTTAAGTGTAATTTGGATGATTGGATGGGTAACCAGAAATTCAACATGGGGATTCCACCTGTGTCTCTCTTTGACAGGGGAAATAGGTGCTGATTTTAGTGTCTGCCTGAACCAGACACCATTGGGAACATGGGTTGAATGTGGCTAGCTTGTAAGGGCCTTGGTCTATTAGTCTAGCAACCTCATATGATCCTATGATCCTATGAACCATCCAAAATTCACAGCAGAATGAAAATGCCACTTCTGGTATCACACACTGTTAATTCTAAAACATTGTAGTATATGTTAACTTGAAAGTATACATATTGTCAAGATGAAGAAATAACAGACACTAGGCATTATAAATGCAATACAAAGACTGATTACTTTAGGCTGAATCAGAATGCAAGGTCAACATTTTCAAATTGTATATGTTGTTGTGGCTTGAAAACTACACAACTTACTTCTGTCAGAACACTTTTATAAACCAGACTAGAGATGAATTCTTCTCTGAGTACTTGTTTACTGAGCTATTTGGATTATTATGCTTCAATGCAATATTAAGAATACAAATAGCACTGGATATCTCTCAAGATGCATACCTTACAGTACAATTACCAATGACAGTTTTATTTAGTGTCATTTAAGATTTTACCTGATGCCATGCAATAGTTTTCAAGCCATTTGGTTTATGAAATGTTAAGTATGTCTGAAAATGATGCATACCTCCTATGATCATATTATTCTGTATTCATAATTACTTGCAAACATATAGCGATATCTCCAGTATAGTATGCTATAAGTTTACAGTGGCAGAGTATTTTTCTGACTCTCACTATGGTATTTCTCACAATGCCTCTCATAACATGTAGTGATCTCAGTTTGAAAATGAGAATAATGTGTGTCAACGATTAATATTTGCAGTGTACAATATTATAGATTAACAAATATAGTGCCATTTTGTTATTTATTTCTCACTGCTTCTAATACTACATATTATTCATTGCAAGTCATTTAGTGAAAGAAGGCAGCCCCAAGACATGTTGTGGTATTAACTGAAAGTAAGCAAATAGATACTGTAAGCTTGAATGAGTTTAGGGAAATGACTTTTCACTGGACAAAGCACTTTGTGTGAGTAAGTTTTCAAACATACAACTTCAGAGAATTACTGTGGAGCTGCAGGTGTATAACATACAGGCTGTGACTGAGATTGAAGGCACATAATACACAAAATTACTGAAAATAAAAAATATAAAACTGAAAATAATAAAAATGAAATGAAAATGTTGGTGACCTTATATTAAGTTATGACTCAATAATCTAACAAGGAGACAAAAATCACATTGATTGGAAATAGTTTGGAAATAATTTAGCTATAGGCATGAGAAAGCACATTGCAAGGCAATTGACACAATTTATAGACACTGTCAGTTGACACCCATTCTAAATAAAACCGGAAAATTAAAATCAAGTATTACTGCAAGATTTGTATATATTAGAGGCAGAAAGACAATATGAGGCAGAAATTTTTGTAGGTACTTGTTATTTGCATAATGTGAGGGTAGTCAAGAAAATATGATAATTAAAGGCATTAGTGTTGTGCTTAAACTAGACATAGAGAATGATTACAATATACTGTCTAAACCTACATTAAAGGCATTGAATCTAACAAAGTATACCAGTCTTCATGCATGTGTTTGATGTGTTCATTTAACAGACTTAATTCTGTGGGACAGATTTGAGTGGATTATGAGTACAAATGCAGAAATGCACATTAACATTCCAAGCAGTATGCTTGGAAAAACAGTTAATATAGCCAAATATTATTGGTTGTAATGATTAAAAAGATTCAAGCTGTGCAAATGTGTGGTGATTTAGTAGCTACTGTGTACTGAAACAAAAGAAAACCCAAAGGTCAGGATAGCAATTCTGAGAGCATTAAAGAGACATTGAGTCAGAATACACCAGTGATCAAAAAGACACCATATGCATTTGTGCAGCACAACAGAATATCATTCATGAACTAGTTAGTGAGATTTTTTTCAGATACAAATTGGGAGACTGTTTGAATAAAGAAATATTGTGTGAACAGTAATACTGTTGATCTACACGGCAGAGATAGAATACCAGATATTCTGTGACAAGTACTTTATTGCAAATTACAAAAAAATAAATAAATACAGAATTCCAAAATGTTGAATGTGTGCTGCAATACCCTGTTGATATTTTTAAAGTATGATGATTTGTTTCAAGATCTGAGTTGTCTGCATAGAGGACATCACATTAAAAGATCTCCAGAGGTAATGAAAGTGATTTCTCCTTCAAAAAGAAATCCAGTTGTGTTTAGAGGTAGAACTGGGCATATGGGATATGATAGTTTATTTATTTTATTTAACATTTGTTGACCGGGAATGTCCGACTAGGTTCCACAGAGCCTGTTTTCAGCGGAGGCCCGGGGAGAAACGCTCCAGTTTCAGTTTCAGTTAGACAAACAGAACTGAATGAATGGCTAAACAGCACAGTAACAACGAGCAGGTCAAACAAAGTATATACAGTTTTTCAACATTTATGTAAATAGATCAAAGGGGAACATTATCAGCTTTTAGCAGATGAAGAAGTTACTGAAACTATGCTTTATACTAAGTACTTTTGCATTTTTGTGGCTAACAGTGATTCTGGAAAATTAATTAGCTGGAGGTCGCTCAAGGTTAGATAAAGGTAGCTCAAACTTGTGAACATTTTTATAACCTTGGGTTGAAACAAATTTCTGAAGTTCCTGTTTGAAACCTCTTCATCTCTGGAAATAGTTTCAGAAAGCTATAGCTGAAATGATTGAAGCTCTCAAAGGTATAGTCAGTATAATTAATGAATTTTTAGCATGAGGAGCTGTTAAGCAAGAACAACACTTCTGCATTGTGATGCTGGTAGACAGATTAAAGCAAAGAGTATTAAAGATGAACAAAAATGTCAGACCTGTAACTTCTCTCAACTACATGAGTCATGTAGTGGCTTCAGAAGCACTTTAACCTGGATCAGCAAAGTCACAGCCATAGTTAATATCCAAAAGTATTAAAATAAACAACTTCTTTTGTATTTCCTTAGTATAGTAGGATATCTTTCAAAGTTCATTTGCAGCATTTCAGATATAACAGATACACTTAGAAAGCTAGTACAGTATGACAATGGAGCAAGAAAATATTTTAAATACTTAATATTTCAACTATCTGGTTACTGCAGGACCTATATTTAAAGTCTATGCTAGTTAACAGCCAAAGCCTCAGTTGTAAAATAGATCAACAGCTTATTAGTTAAGAGCTCTAATCAATGCCTATAAAAAAGGAGGAGATGCCTTTTGATAGTTCAAATTTAGCTTGGATAAAAGCAGGAACTGACTTCTATCACAAGAAATATGCACACTATCTGTTATGTGTATAAGGCTATTTTAAATTTCCAGAATTCACTCAGAAATCTGAAATCAAGAGTGTTCCTCCAGTGTTTAAATTTGTTTTGCTGAATATATAGCTCCTGATGTAGTGATATCAGATAACAGCCCTTAACTTATGAACGAGAAAATGTGCACATTTGTGAATCAACAACAGTGCAAACATATTTCCTCATGACCTAGGTATCCTCAAAGCAATGGATAAGTACAACACATGGTCCAGACAATTAAACATCTCAGCAGGAAATATGAAAGTCTTGGGTCTTCAAATTCTCTGCCACTTTTGCAGTACAGAAATACAAAACTGCAATCTTTTACTAGTGTACTTGTTAATGTCTAAACACCTTAAGTGTAAACTACCTAGCTAATCGTCTTTACTGGTATCAGAAATTAAATTGCCATTGGACTCCTTCAGGAAAAGTAATATAATTAAAAACCTTGCTAAGGGAGCTAAATCAAACACTAATTCAAATTTATGAAAACAGGAAAGAATAACTAAGAATACTAACCTTGGCATTTCATATAAAAGTTCATCTTCAGACACAGGGATAGACAGGGCATCCTAAATGATAATTTTCAAAGACCACATATGCATGTGTACAGAAGCCATGGCAAATGCTAGATTAATCTAACAGATCCAACGGGCATCACAATGGCACAGCAGATGCTGCTGTTGCCTCACAGCAAGAGGTTCCCAGGTTTGATTCTTGACTAGAGTGCCTTCTGTCTGGAGTCAGCATAGTCTCTCTGTGTTTGTGTGGGTTTCCTCAGGGTGCTCCAGTTACCTCCCACATTCCAAAGACATGCAGTAGGTGGACTGGACACTCTAAATTGGCTATAGGTGTCAGTGTGTGTGTATTTGTATGCATGTGTGAGTGAGTGGTGTGGAAGAACTACTGGGGAAATGCTAGCCGCTCAGAGGTGTAAACCTTGGATCTAGTCCTGTTGAAGTGACACCCTGACCCCATGTACAAAAATGGGAAAAAGGGTCTGTGGATGGATGGATGGATGGATGGATGGATGGATGGATGGATGGATGGATGGATGGATGGATCCAGCTGGTGTTCAGTTCCTGTGAGGCATGACTCAAAAGAATTAACAGATGTACCACAGTTCAGGAAATCTCAAACTCCCCACTACATTTTAGAATAAAAATGTGTCGATGTGTGGTAATTCAGCAAAAGTGTCTAGCTCCTGTTTTGACAGAGAGAGAGTTATATTAGATCTTCAAGCTGTTCAAAGAGAAAATTCTAATCAAACAATGGTGCATAAAAACTCTTGGTTTAGTAGATAATTAAAAAAGTAGCTCATTATAGTGACTATACATATTGTATTCATGTCAAATACAATATATGTTTTGCTGAGCTCTGGTGAGTTGCTTTTGGGTCAATATACTTCTCTTTACAACATAATATAGATATAAAGGAGCAGATATTGAATTGATTCATATAATGTATATAACATATAATTGTCTTCATTTCAAGTGAGGGTGATATCACATATATTGTTAAATATGAAGTTTTAAGCAAGGCAGACAGTTGAGTTACAGAGTTTCTGAGCCACTGGTCACTGAACTTGTGACTCCCAAGCTCAATCACTGAATGCAACCAATAAACTCCAAATGGGATTAAGTGGACCTGCCTCTTCATGTAGTACTCACGTTAATGCTCACGTTCTTGTATGGTCAGGAGGATGGCTTTCCTATATGTTTTTTCAATGCGTCTCAGTTCAATGGAACTGAAACTCAAGGAAATAACAGAGAAGTTATTGATTATTAGATAACAGTGTCGTTAAGAGAGATATACCTACTGAGGATGGTTTGTCATGCGACCTTGCATTCTGTATCAGTCTAAAGTAAAGCTTTGGTGTACACAAATATACTGTCTATTGCTCCTTACTGGTTTATCTGACAGTGACTATACAGATGTACATATACTATGAGTGTGTGGGTGGCTGGTTTCCTATCTGGGATTAATTTTCTGATGTAAACTCAGTTGGTGTTAGATCTTTCATGACCTATATCAGATAATGTGAGTAGATATTGAATAAATGAATCAATAGTAGATGTTGAGAACTATATTCCCAATAGTATCCTTTATGTCATAAACACTCTCAGTGCCACTTCTGACTTTTTTGTTAACTTGGGTTAATAGCTACTACTTTACGTCCACTTCTTTTATGTCATTTTGGAGGACTTATTTCTGTTCTACTTCATTGGTGCTATAGTTACAGAACTTAAGGCTCTCTTGAGAAGCATTCCCGTCAAAGATTGCAGAGTTCCTCTGTGCATCTGTCTTCCTCCATTTAAAGAATGGTTCTGATTTTTTTTTTGTATCAATCAAACCTGTATTTTCAATTGCTTCCTTACATCAGGAATTATTCTGCATCAGTGTAAACAGGAAGTAACCATTTCTTCTGGACTTCAGCCTAATGCAGTTGGATTAAATAACACAATTAATGAAACCATAGTGAATTAAATGTCATTCTGTAGCATTCACAGAAGCCAGTGACTTTAGGGTTAGAGAAAGACTGGGTTGGAGTTAGATTTTAAGCTTTCATTTTAACAATATGCTAAGTGTTGGATGCTGTGTCTTACCAGCATGAGGTAATGTTAACTACTAAAAGAAATGCTGTGAATTAAAAGATTTATAGCTGCATTTTTGTACAATTTATATGAATTCACATTAAATGGAAATGTTGATTTCCCTGATTTTTGACTATGTGAATTTGATTATATTTATTGATGGAATTATCTTTCTTTAAATGTCCTATTGCCCTAATCATTCGCTATTCGGAAACACCATCCCCAAGGCTTTTGACTTTTGACCTATCCCCATTCTTTTTTTTACTCAGACTTTGGGAAACATCAATTTATACTCATATCCTTCTGGAAAATGTCAGCAACTATAGGCTTCTGCCTTTTGGATAGGCCTCTGTTTTTTGGGAGTAGTGCAGCACACTTATCTTATCTTGTTACCATCTGTTTCTAAATGATTCAGGTGATTACTAAGAGTTGTTTGCTCAATTTTTTCTTTGCCCCTTCTGCCTATCAATCATTTCCATTCTCCCAGACAACTGTCCCATTCTGTCTCCACCATTGGCAAGGGTCATCCAGGAAGGGCCAACATTCAGACAGCTATCAGGAGTGGTTTCAGTTTTGTTCTTTTGGTGTTCTATAAACTCCACAAGCACAGTGAAATGAGGATGGGATGTTTAAGCATTGAAGGGTGTTCTCTCAGTTTTGCAAGTGGCATTTCCTCTCAGGCAGCCTTGTCACTCATCTTGAAGCACTGATACTGGTTTCTCTAGTCTCTGGTACATATACTGCATCAGCAGTGTGCCCCAAAGCAGAACTATCCCTTCCCACTCCTAGGAGAGGTGAGCAGGTCATGCTCCTTCATTCATTTTTTTCTCTACCACGGCAATAGTCATTAACTAAATCTTGGTCTCCTGGTCCACAGTGAGGATTTTAGTCATGGAGTCATGCTTTACTTTGATCAGTATTGCTTTTTTTTACCTAGTTGGCCAGGATATCATTTTGTTCTTGAAGGTCTTTCCTTCTACCTTGCTAGCTATTTCACTGGAAGAACAAAATACATTAGATTTCAAAGCCCAGAGTCTACCCTTGGTAAAGACTGATGCATATATCTTAGCACAGCATACTCATGACCCTCTTGTTTTACATTTTTATCAATGACCTAACTGTTGACCACTCAGATGTTCCAATAGTTTAATATACAGGCAACCTCTTCATAAAGTGTCTTCCATGCAATAACTATTAGAAACCATCTGCCTTGTACTTGACGTTGGTATGGGTCTAGAAAGTACCACAACAGTATTTCTGACATGCATTCCATGTGCTTTGATTGATGTCTAAATTTTCATGATCATTGCTGAGCCCTCTGTTTGATTCACTTGGTAGTATAGTATTGTTACACTAGTACAGAAATTAGAGTAGGTATCTTGATGCATGATTAGGCATTTCTTCTTCAAATTTTTATCCACTGATACCAGAAATAACATCTAGAAGGGAGACCTAATCAAAAAAATCTGACCATCCCTTTCCTTTCCTTTTACTGCCACTGGCCATATTAATAACTTCTAGCTAAAAATCTACAGCTTTAATTTAACTTAATTTAATCTTCTTTAATTGTTTGTTAAATGAGAAAATAAATAGGCCCATCTGATCATTCTTAGCTATGACCCAAGCAACAAGCAGGAAGACAAATGCAATACATGTGGACATTTTACAACAGTTAATCAATCAGCACTTTTTTGGGAAGATGACAAAACAGGAGTACCTGAGGGGAAAAAAAAATACGTAGACACGAGGAAGCATGTGATCTCCACAAAGGCAATTGCCGGAGATCATGACTGAATTCAGGACTATAGAACTATGATGTACGAATTTAACTGTTGACTATGAAAGCACCCATTGGTTCCCTTTCCTAGAAAAGGCTACCGTGGTTTTAAATACTGTTGGCTACAAGTTTCTAAAGAACCGCTGCCCTCTATTAGCTTGCAGTCTTAACTTTTCTACTTCTCGCTTGTAGATTTCTTTCATTTTTTTATTTGGGAAATAAATCTTCTTCAGACTTGGGCCTCTAACTTACCAACATTTATGCATAAAATACATAGAGCTAGGCACTGCTTGGTGTGACTGCTGTGCTGCGAATGATAGGTTACTGCTGTTGAAATAAAACCATAGTATAACAGGTAGAACTCAGGTGTAAGGCCTAGTCTCAATCCCCAACATGGGTGAAATTAATTTGGTTACACTCTCCCCTTCTTTGTGCCTAGCTATTCAATCAAAGGTCATCTGGGATGAAATTGGTTAATGCATCTGCACTGTGGAGATAGCTCACTTCACAGTGCTTTTATTTCTAAAATATGCAACACTATAAGCTAATAAAAATGCAGCTGACAAAAATGATGAACTACAAACAGTTAACTTTTTCTCTTCTCACGGAAACAATATAAATTAAAAAAATAATCTTAAAAACTGATTCTTGCCAGTATAATAACATGAATGCATGTAATAACGTAACAGTTAGTGGAGCAAGTGATTTCACCTAACTTTCCCATCCTGAATGGAAATCTTACTAAGGCACTAGTACAGTAAATTCTCAGTTAACCGGCACCCATGGGGATTGGTAAATGCCAGATAACTGTTGTTTCTGGTTGCTTGAGAGTTACTATTAAAAATAGGCCTGACTAATACTGTACCCTATACTATTTGTTTGGTTGACTTGTTCTCAGGTTGTGGAGAGAGAGAATTTATTCCAATCTTCCTTTTTAAATTGCTGAAACTCTAAAAACATAAGGTATGTTTCTGCCGGGGGTGGGGGGGGGGGGGGCATGGGCAGAAAGTGCAACACATGAAAATTGGACTGTATTTCCTCAATATTTTTTGCCAGTTGAGAGTTCTGGTTGCTTGAGTTCTGGTTAACTGAGAGTTTACTGTATCAAGAATTTATAATTTGGACAGGAAACTAATTTTGAATCTATTTTGTAATATATGTCCGATCCCAATCATTTTCATGTCTTTAATAACACTATAAACAGAACTTCCATCCACATCTCACTAATGGATATTTGTTTTAGTTAGGATATCTAATGTTTAGTTCCAGAACACCACTTCAACACAGCTTCTTGCTGAATACACTATGAGGACTCCACTGCCATACGTAAGCTTATTTCCTACAAGGATAATATGAATGCACAAAACTATTTAACGGATAATATGCCTAAAATTTTACATTTGTATAAAGTACTCTAGAAGTGTTGTGCGTACAGTCTTAGGACCATACTGCTATAAATTATAGGCAACCAGTCTAAAGCAACCAACAGTATACATGACAGCAGTGTGTAAACTAGACATGGAATATTGCTTTCAGGTCATACTGCTTTTTGTATTGGGAAGTCAGAAGTACCTAAATCCATCTGAATGAGTATTAGTTCATGTTTCAATATAAATACAGTAAAATATTTTGGATAAACAGTAATCTACTGTTGGATTTCTGATTTCTGTGGCTAATAAAATAGTTTATACTGAATTCTGTACTTTATTCGAATGTCAGTTAGTTACAGCAGCCAAGCCTTTTCATTTGAAGTTTTATGCATTCTGAAGATAAGGTTGTAAAAATAGGCTGAGAGATATTTTAACTGTGGTATATATCATTTTGGCTAACAGAGATACATACACTGAGAAATAAATTTTCTGTAGAAAGCAGATCATATCAAAAGGACATTATGGGTTTAAATGCAAAGAACATTTGACACTGTGGTCTTTCTTTCCAATATATAAATGGTTTCAGAGAGCAAAGGCAATGTTTTTGGAAAGTTTGCTGCATGTTAAAACATTTATCAGTATTTTGCTTAACATTACCAGATTTGGCCTCATGATGCATTAAAAAATGCATAAGCAACCGAGCAGAATTTTAGAATATATATATATATATATATATATATATATATATATATATATATATATATATATATATATACACACTCACACACACACACACACACACACACACACACACACACACACACACACACACACACACACACACACACACATATATGCACACACTCATACATACAAATACACACACACGTATATAATGTATACAAATATATATGCATATATACATATGTATGCACACATATACATATACACATGCATACACACAGACACAAATTATATGAACAGATTTTCACAATTATCTAATTTATAGAAGGCACACACTGCAGCTAATTTAAATGCATTTAACTATATTCAAAAGTCATGAATGCACTAGAAAATGAGAGGTCTTCTTTGCATGTAACACCATTTCTTAACATTCTTGTATATTTTGGGTTTGGGGTTAGCATAATGGTTAACATGTGACCTCACAATCACTAGGTATAAGATTTCATTTTCAACAATAAGTGAAACTGCCCAGGCTTAAAATAGCTCATAAGGACAGCTAACCTAGTACTTACTTATGAACCTATTTAAAGATGGCTTTGTGGTAGGAATTTAAAGACGCACTTTTGCAGCTTGGCTTTAGAGGAAAGCTTGATGTGGTGAACCTGCATCAGTTTAATAGCATACTGGTTAGAAGACAATACTTCACAGTGCAATTCTTTTGAGTAAATTCAGTTTACATGTGGAAGGCAGAAATGTACTAATGAAGAGGATACTTTTCATTACCACTGCTGCCATGCTTTTATTGGAATTCAGCTTTGGGGATACTTTTGGTCTATATTACTTTGTCAAGTTAACTTCCTCGAAGCTCCATTCATCGAACATAAGTCAGCAAACGTTCACATCAGTGAAGGTTTTACACAGGGAATGGAGTTGTTTGGCCAGCAGTAGGAAATTTGCCCTTTATATATATATATATATATATATATATATATATATATATATATATATATATAAAGGATGTGTGGGGGCAGGAGCTCCCACCTTGGTGGGTTTGATATGGTACGCTGTGATTGATGGTTGGAGTGGTGGACGACTAACTCTGTTCACGGTGAAAAAAGTTTGCTGATGTGAACGTTTGCTGAGTTATGTTTGATAAATGGATGTTCGATGAAAGTAATTTTAGACAAAGTAATATAGACCCAGATACTTTTTTCGGTGCTGGGAAGGAGAGTAATGTGGAACAGTAAAACAGTAATGCTCTTAAATTAGTTGCAGGGGGCAGTGTCCGTAATGCATACTGACCAAACGGAGTATAGTGACATTTTCTCACTTGTGACATGCCTGCATCTGTTTGACATTCAACTTAACATACAGAGCATGCATTGTAAATAAATGTATTTGTTAAAGTTAATTAGTTTAATATTGTTTTTGTTTTTATGCCTGGGGACAATAAAACACTATGAAAAGCAACTGATACGAAATCTACTTGATAGTGCTGTAAACATAATCTATGAAGTCCTAGTTTTGCCAGGCAGCGAGAATACACTTTCAGCTACTGCATCCTAGCAAGCCTTTGCTCACAACAATAATAAAATAGAATAAGAATGTGCTATGCAGCATCCTCATTTATGATGGCAACTGTGGTTCAAATTGTTTTCTGGTCAAATGATTAATATCACCAGTGGACCCTTAACTTTGATTTTCAGTCATGACAAATATTTGCATGAGTAAGGAAACAGTAGAAAGTCGTTCTTAAAATACTGGAATGAAGACCTTATTATGTGTAGTGTAACTATGGTACCTTTTAATGCAGAAGAAACACCCCTACAGTGAGACTGCTCTCCTAGTGGTAATCAAAACCACAAACTGTAACAAAAGTGTTAAACTTTTACAGAATGTTCCGCCCCTGCAACCATATCTCTCAATTTCTTTGCTCAAGAGTTCCAGACAAAGCCAAAAATAAAGGGGTAACAAATATGCAAAATCAGAGACAATTTTTAAATATTATTATAATTTACTTGGAAAGTTTCAGAACATATGTTTTTTTATTAACATGCATTTTCTGAACGATAAAAAGTTGTTGTTGTGTCTTTCGGTTAGGGGTCGCCACAGCGGAACTCCGGTCCGCTAATGTTTGGTAGTGGATTTTTAAGTGCCGAGTTACCAGCCCTGACACATAACCTTCAACGAAGGCACGCCTATTCACTCATGCCTCCACACAGAAGACGCTCTAGCTGAGAATCGAACGGGACAACATCTTGCTGTGAGGCGACAATGCTACTGCAGCATCGCTAATGCGGATTTCCTGAACAATAAAAAGTGTGACACTAAAATGTCTAGCATTACATGACTGACTTTAATGATTTACTAGAAATTCAAAAATATTATGAAGGAAAGGGCAAAAATATGAAGTAAAATCAGGAAGAGTTGAGACGTATGCCTGTAACCTCATGGATGTGGTAAAATGTGCACACAGTTTTGCTGAAATCACTCCAACGGTCTGTTGTTATGGGTAACACTACATGTGAATTTATTGTGTTATGGGTATAATAGAACTAATCAGGAAAATCAAAATATGTCAACCCATTTAAGACAGATTAGAATATCCTTAAATGATACTGATAAAATGTATTCAGAGAAAGAAAATCAAAATAATCAGTTATTTATTTATTTCACATTTGTTTACTTGGATGGTCCGACTGGGATAGTAGCATGTTTTCAGCTGAGGCCTGGGGAGGAAAGCTCCACAGAATAGTTATATAATGAGAAAAAAAATACGTAAAGATGATGATGATGAAGGTTGACAATATGCTAGTCATCTTGACAAAAGTTCACAAATCTAGAATAGTACAAGTACACAAAAAGCTAAATAACACAAATGAGACTGTACAAATAGATGCATGCAGAGTACGTTGTTACAAATATAAGAAATATATACTTACACACAGTGAGTTGGGAAATGAAGTGTAGTTAAACTGTACAAAGTAGATTGCATAGATGAAATACTAGATGCAACTGAAAGGTTTTTGGGAAATATGGGGGATGTTTAGGTTAGGGGTTAAGTGGGAGCTTTACAATGGGAGTGCAGTTAGGATGGAGTGTAGATCACCCAGGGTTAGAGAAGATGCAAATCCACCTACTATTTAGGTGTTCCTTGAGTAGAAGTTTGAATTTGGAAGTTGTAGTAGTGTTTTGTATTAGTTGGGGTAGTGAGCTCCAGGCTTTTGCTATTTGGTTAGAGAAGAGAAAGTCTCCGAATCATAACTGATTAAAACTTGGGTCTACTTTATATTGCTGAAAACTTAAAATCTCGAGCACTCACATAAGCGAATATGCAGGTATTCGAAATCGCTAAATATATATTCCAACTCCAAGATCACACTACAGTGAGGAAAGGGCATATATCCCAGTCTCCACTGTACTGCGATCCAAAAAAAATGAATATCGATTATTTGCATTTTCGCTCATGTAAGCACTCGAGATTTTAAGTTTTCAGCGATCTAAAGTAGACCCTTAAAACTCATGCTTGTAAAACAAGAGATCAAAAATGAAAAGTAGTTTGGATAATAATAATAATAATAATAATAATAATAATAATAATAATAATAATAAATCCAGTGGGTCATTTTACAATCAAAAGAAACTTTACAGAGAATTATGACCTCTTTAGGGGAGTAAAGTGACAGCTGAGTTAATGCTTATATAGGTGCTGTATTACTGTTTCTAAAACTGATTGCAGGAGTTTGGGAGCAAGCCCCACCCAACAAAGGAGAATCTACAACTTGGAAAAAGAATCCTCAGCTTGATCTCCTGTTGGTGAGAATTTCCATTTGATGACACTGGTGGCTAGTAACTGATGAAAGATTAAACAGACCCATAACAAACATTTTAATTATGCACTTCATATTTTTTTGCAATACCTTTCAAATGCACATCTTTTGGAGAATGTCCGTGATAGTTTTTCCTGGCAAGAAGGGACTGTGGCATGGCTGTCATGTAGGTAACCATGATACATATTTCTCTTTGGTGCTAACCCCACCCCATATCAGTAAGGGGGTGTTCTATGCATTGCCCCAACATGTGCAAGCTTCCGTACATACACTGTCCATGAAGGCTACTGCCATTGGTATGAGAATACCAAGTCCACACTCTCCAGACCCCTGGGCCCTACTTATGTGCAGGCCTACACTTACAAGGGTCAAGTGATGAGAACTACCAACACCCTCCCCTCCCAGATGAATGAGCTAGAATCAGCCCTCCCTCCAACTCTCCCCCACTCATCTATTCCAGTTACAGAGCCACAACTCGATTTTGCATTGTCCTGATCTGAAGGCTTTTTCCCCTCTATATTACAGAGTCACACAAATGTCTTTGGTTTTGTCTGAAATATTTGCTCTCTCTTCCTTGTATATGAATAATGTTTGTCTGAAAAAAATCTTATGTTAAATCGTCTCTAAATAACTGCAGAGAGAATTCTAGAGATCATTTTCTTCAGGAGATGTATGATAATGTAGTGCATGTACAGAATTTCTAACCAGTTAAGATCAACGCTTAAAAAGGTATCTGATTTTGGACATTTATCCTTATAATTTTCTGTTTTGTTCCCCAATATTCTGCAATGAATATGACACCTATTGCTTGTCCTCCTCTTGAGAACACATGCTAAAGCTTAAGACAACTGGATCCATGGGACCTGATGGTGTCCCCGGCTGTGTGCTCCACGAACTCAACGAGGAACTAAACCCACAGCTAGGACAGCTGTTTAATCATAGTCTTACCTCTGGATCCAGGGTGTGGGAGTGGCACACTGCAACTGTGGTCCCACTTTCACAAAGCGGTGCCTCCACACCCCCTCAAATTACCGGCCCATTAGCTTGACAAGCCTTATCTGCAAAGCCATGGAGAGGAATCCATGGAACCTCATAAATAAATTTTATAAAATTTACAGACTTTTGATCCATCTTTGTTTGGCTTTGTCAAAAGGCAGATCAGCTTTTCTAACTTAAACTTGGTTGACTTTTTGAGCATTGAAGAGGAAGATGAAGAAGGCAGTCCATACAGACCTTGATCTGGCCCTGTAAGGTCTTCACACTATCCCACTCGGGTATCATTGAAAACTCATCAGCAAAAATTTAACCATACATCACAAGATGGGGGTTACAAACTGGCCCACAGACAGAAAACCCACAGGGTCAGAGTTGCTGGCAGGGTCAGGTTGCTGTCTGTCCATTGTGGTCCAGTCCAGGGCCTCTGCTCAGTCCTGGGCTTTCCAGGGCTAACAGCAAACCTCACAAGGAGCTGAAACAAACCTTTACTGACAAAGATGACTGCAAACTGGGCACCATAGTGCAAAAGAATCATACACAGATATCACTGACACAGCAGATGAAATTCAGAAGGGTCTCACAGAAAATGGATAACTGTGCCAGGGCCCATGGCAAAATAGTCAAACCCAAAAATGGAAAACAAGGTCCTAAAAAAACAAAAAACCCCTGATAGGCTGCAAGTTATCAGGGACCTGGGGACTGCAAAGAAGACCTTAGGAGGTAGGCACAACCCGTGTAGCTATGGTAGTTAGGATTACCTTCTGTAGTGCCCTGAATTTGCACCCCATCATACAGGGATTCTCATCTAGATCAGGGAGGTCATAGTCTCCCTATATCATACCCTATACTCACTCATCATCAGACCAATGATTGAGTACAATGGAATCTATCTGACCTGACACTTGCACCAGCTGGAGGACCCAGCTGGAAGACCCCCACCAAACCTAACCTGGGGGAACAAACAATCCTCTCTCTAAGCCTAAGGGTCTCAGACATCCAGTATCTATTCGCTTACTTGCCAGAACTCTGACCTTCCCCTATGATACAAGGCCCTTCAAAACCCAGATTTGATAATATACTTCCACCTCAAAAATTAGACCTCCGAAACCACAACTGGCGGAGACTTTAAAAACAAAAACACGGCTAATAAGGGGCGTGCTGGAGGAGGGAACAATTCAACACAACTCCTGCTGGAGAGAACATTCATCAGTATGTGTGAGAAGGCAGAGCCTCAGGATGGGAGATTCAATGAAATCTTGACCACCTCCAATGGATGATTCGAGAAATCTTGACAGGATTACCTCAGTGTCACTTTCACTACCAGAGTTACTGCAAAAAAAACTAATGGGTATAGTTAATAAAACTAAAGGCCAAGCCCAAAACATAAACTACTAGGGGCTAGGCTTGTAAATGCCCAGATATGCACCTAGCCTAGATGCCCTATGATACAGATTCTAATGTGGTACTATGTGTACAAGTGCTAAGCGATACAGACACGTACAGACAGGTAATCTGCAAACAACATTTTGTTGTAAGTTCCTTTCCAAAACAGTTTTCTTGAATAACAATCGAAACATATAATAATCCTGCACTCTATAAATACTTCAACTTATACTAGAACTTTCAGTTTATTCTGAGGAAAATTATTAATATTTTTTTCTTGAAAGCAATTCTGATGACTTTGGCTTAATAAACAATTTCAATAGCTGTATGTCAGTAAGCCTGAATATCCCTAGTCTGTATTATTAGCCTGTGGAACACTTCGGAGGATCAGTGCATGGTGCAGCATGAAGTCCGTGAAAACCTCTCTCATTATAACACCCATCGATTTTGAAATAATACCAAGATTTTGAAGATGTAGCACTACTTTGAGGATGGAGAGTACTTATTCCAAGTTGTTTCCTTTCACTTAAGCTACACTAAAATTCTTAAGTATTTATTTATTTTTTTCTTAGCCTCTGGTCATGTAATATAGCCAAGATATTTACGGATATTTGTTGTACCGCTTTTTTACGCCACAGGTTTGTGTTCCTCATTACTGGAAGCTACCTTATCTGGACCCCTCATCGTGTCATATTCTTAATGTATTACTGCAGTACAAAATCAAAATTTGTCACACTTTTACTAAGTGAAATGGAAGTTCTTGTCAACCCATTATTAAGCCCCCTCCTCATTAAAAAAATCAGATCTCTCCAAAAAAAGAATATTAGAAAAATGCAAATAGTAATTCAGCCTTAAGGGCATCTGACTCTTTGCTTAGTGCATTAAATCTAATTTCTCATTTGTCTCATTATCTGTTGCTTCTCCACGCATTCAGTTTTCAAGACAGTACATTAACCACCTGAGGTCCACATTCCAGTTAATTTTTGCTGCAGGGTTAAGCTTGATTGTCTTGAATGCTCTCTGAAGAGAAGCCATTTTTAATGACCACATCAAAACAATAGAACTGATTCAGTCCCTTCTGACTAGGATATCTCTCTTGTCTGTAAATGTTAAAGACACAGCTAATTTTGGCACAGACAAGTAATAATGTATATATATTGCAAGAAATAGGACATGGAAAAGTTTGCAATCTGTACATACCAATTTTTTCAGCCAAATATATATAGCCGACTATAAACTGTTATCTCTGTAGTCTATGCAAATTAGTCTGTCACTATAATAAGACATTTGTTCATATACATGTGCCAATTAACTAGCTGCACATTGTCACAGATTAATATGGTATTTATAAAGTTCAAGCTGCCTGCATATTAGCATTTACTACAATGAGAAATAAACTGGAGAAAAATAAATTCAAAACAACTATGTTCTTTGAAGGAAGCAACTAAAAACAAAATCAAAGTTAGCTTTCAGATGTAAAAGTAAAGGGGAATGAAATAAAGGTTAACATGTCTGTCTCACAATCAGAAGGTACAAGGTGTATGATTCTCATCTTTGGAAGGGAAACTGGCTAGGCTTAAAATGACTCACAACAGCAGCTAGTCTAGTACTTACCTATAAACTATAAGGACATAAAATAGGAACAATACAAAATATTGCTCTTGAGTAAAAAAAAATGTAGCCAGGAAAAGCATTCTGGAGACAAAGTGTATCAACAGGGAACAAAACAGCACAGGAATTAGTAAATTATGACAACATACCTTAAGCACATTAGTGAAAGGAAAACAATGTGGATAAAAAAGTCGGAACAGTGTGAAGTTGTATGGAATGGGTTAGGAGTAGAAAATAAACCAAAAAGTTACGAAATACTTATATTTCATATTCAAAGAAAAGATGAGAATGAGGGATGACAAGATATGCAATCTGAATTTATTATAAAAATGCATTTGGTTCACTTGCTGAAGAAAAAGTTGCAAAAATAATCACAAAATTAAAAGTGGACAAGGCAATGGAGAATGAATGGAGATGAGGAACTGCTAGGAAAGCATATCTGATACTTTCATAATGAGATGATCACAAAAGTGGTGGTTCTGGGTGGTAGCAAGTGTGTTCTTGTTTCACTAAAAATGGGTATATGAAAGGTATTGGTAACAGTCATCAAGTTGCACACTTGACTTTGATGCTAGGAAATATCAGAAGGCTCTGGGCTCTGTTCTCACACAGAGTACTTGGATTTTTGCTCTAGGAATTATATCATTGTACAGCAGAAACATTTGTTGCACATATCAGTGCATCCTTCAAATGGGATATAAACAGAAATTCCAGTTGCTGAATTAATGGCAGCTTAGTTTGTTGATGAAGATGCACATTTCTGTGTATCCTAGCCAAACCTCTCTTGATCCGTATAAACAGCATATCAGTTCTCTTTTCCAAAATTAGACAGAGGCATAGCGGGATCAACATAGTCAACAAAATATAGAAAAATAAATAATGTTCACTCCAGAGGCCTCATCTCAGTATTTGGAAAATTATATAATCATTCCTTAGCATGATGACGTGATGTGTACATCCACTGAGGTAGATAAACGAACAACAGCCATCCTTAAATGACAAGGTCATATCAAAGCGTCATTTTTACTTAAGGACACAGTGATGAACGCATGCAAATAGTATTGCCAGACAAACCTTTGTGTGTGCGCTGCTAACAGGTGATGTTTGAAGATGTTAAGCAAGGTTTGGGGTGGGAGTGGGGTCATAACAATGGTAGACTGGCTTAGACACTGACTAAGAACAGACAGGATAATGAACATAGAGCTCACTGCAGAGGAAGAAAAACATTCATTAATGATATATGTCAGCTTGCACTGGAGGTGTCATGCAGTAACGGCGGTTCAGAAGCAGCAGCTGGCAATTACTAATAAGAGAAAATATGAAGGATTGGCAAGTACAAATCAGACCAGAAAACCATCACTGCAGTGTTGCATAGAGTGCATGATATCAGTCTGTGAGTGTGAACGTGAAATCCAAATGGGCTGTAGTGTGCAAGAATGGATAATTAAGCAATATGGACCTTTCAGTTCATTAAGCTTCTAAATTACGTATTTCATTCCTGCCTACTATATTAGGACCGATCAAGGGTGCAAACAGAAATTTACATTTTGTACTCAAGCTTAATATCATTACCGTCACCACCCACATATCATTTTAAAATGTGCTCAACTCTCAAAATGCCACTCACAGACATATAGTTATTTTCCACTGTTACCATTTATACCATTAAAAGTTATTGTAGAGGTGTATACTTTTCACACAAGCATTACTTGTATACCGCTATACTGTAAATATTTGTTTACACAGTTCTAAACATTCTGTGTTTTAAGTGTTGAATTTCCCAAGAGATGCTCAGAAAAAAATGTAGTCATTTGAATATGCTGAATATGCCTAGCTACACCCTTAGGACCAATGTTGCATATTGCATATAGTAATGCTACATGCTAAACACTGTAGCGTTGCTTCAAATTAAGGCTGAATAACAAAGAAGGAACCATCCTAGTGAGGGTATATAATGCCATCTTACTGTACACTTTCAGTATTAACATATAATTTATATTGAGTACTATTCATATGTGGGTCCACAGGCTGCAGTGCTGTGTACCCTCTGTATTAATCCTCCCCACATGACCTATGATTTCTTTTAATGTGCATCACTCAGGTTGTAATATATCCTACTGAAACAGTATTATATCTTTCTGTAGCAAGCAAATTGCTTTCAATATATGGGACACACAGTAATATCCTGCTGCACTCCCTAATACTAATAAATAACCTTCCCAAATGCCCTGCACTGTTGTGTATTGTGGGCCACTGAAGGTGCAATGCTGTATGTCCTACTAAAGATTTATTTATTTATTATTTTACATTTGTTGACTGGGATAGTCCGACTTAGCAAAGCCCATTTTCAGCAGAGACCTGGTGCTCCTAAACTTGTTCAACAGCAAATTATACAAGAATACATTTACAGTAGTTAAATATAATCCATACACAAGATCCAAATAATAGAAGCAATATGGGAAAGAAAATGAAAATTATGTGTAAAAAAATTAGATTAGAGGAAATCTAAGAGGAGAAGAAGAAAGTGTAGAATGCAGTGCAGTTATGACTAATATAGAAATGCTAAAGAGAAATCAATGTAAGTGAGCAAGGAAGTGTGATGAAATAATGCAATAGTGCTGAAATCTGAAGAGCAGCTCAACACCATTCACAGTACGTTTATTAATGTTAATAAACTGAACACATATTGCTGCCTTACTGCGCTCCCAGTTTATCAAAACAAAAACATACCCTCTGCATGTGCAGCATTATCAATATAATGAGCCAGGTCTCTTTGTTATGTGTCCTGTTTAAACACTTAGCACAATTCCACTGCCTGTAATATGCCATATGTAACACATTTACATATTATCTTCATATGTAGCATATCATGTTAGTGCTACCACCAGATTTGGTTCATTTGTATCCTTGAGTGTCAAATGGCTCAAGCTTCAAACAAATCACTGTTGGTACATAAACAAAAGCCACAGTTCAGCACTGGAGACCTGAAATTGGCGAATTTAAATCTTATCAGGTTTAAACCTAATGAAATGTAGGTAATGAACCAACTTATTTAAATGCCTTACTGTGGGCATAAGCATGATTCTGCTTCTGAACAGTGCAAAGGCTCAGTTTTGCAATCAAATCATAGTGTGATGTCTAGCTAGTTCCCAGTCCAAAAAATGACTCCGAATACCATTCATACAAGCTTTCACTTTAAGTGTTGCATGTGACAGTCTGCTGTCTTGATGCGCCCATCGACTTGGAAGTGGATAGAGTGAATAGCAATGGATGTATGAAATTTTATAATTTAATTTATAGAATTTATAATTTTAAAATTTCAAGTTAGAGGGACAGGTATATCTCACACAGGATACTGCTGCTCTGGAACAAACTCCCCATCCACATAAAAAACTTTATCACTGTCCATATTCACTTGCAACTTGGATCTATGGATTGAAAACAGAAAATTTAACCCAGGCCCACCTCCTGTAATACTAATGGACATAGGCAGCTCCTAAATGCTTTACCGATGCATGTGTCCCTCAAATTATCTATGGTATGATCCCAGTTATTCTCATTAGGGGTACTATATAATTATCAGCCATGAGATGTGTAAGGCTAGACTCAAACCAAATGGGATAGGTTATTTCAAACACGAAAAGGGAAACTAGCTAGGGTTAAAATAGCCCACAAGGGCAGCTTGCCCAGTACTTACCCATGGACCTATAACATTTATTGAACATGTCATTTAAATACAATAAGAATAGAAATGCTGTTGTGTTCAATAAAATAGAAAATGATTTCTGGGGATAAAACAGTGGATTAATTCAATAAGTAAAGAATTAAAATATAATATGTGACGCAACAATAATTAACTAAATCCAATAGTAACAAAAGATATTTAAAACAACAGAGTCCATTAATAACTGAATCATTAATTCTGATTTAATTGATGTGATTATTTGAACAAGAAACATAAAACATAGCAAGGTCAACCAGTACACTCCCAGTGTCACAAAACACAAATGCAATCTTTTCTTTGGAGGGTAAGCCCTCTGCACCTCCTGATGTGGGGCCAAACCCCCACATCCCCGATTTTTTTAACAATTTTGAGTTCACAAAATTTGGAGAACAGGGATAATATGAGGACAAGGCAACACTCGCAGTGACAGGTGCAGGCGATGCTTATGTTTCAGCATTCTGATTGTTGACCAAATGAGTAATAGGGCACCATAAAAGCATAGTCCTCAGCATTATTGAAACCTACAGTGGCCACTTGGAAAGCTAATGTCACCAGAAGTAACTTAATATATGACTATCCAAAACAGTAAGCTATCATCTGCAAATCCATGTTGCAGCCTTTTTAGCCTTTGTTAACCAAACAAAGCTCATGAGACAGAAATGCCATTTTTGGATCTGGGGGGGGGGGAACTTCAATCTTAATGAAATGACCTGTCCAGAGATGCATTTCAAGCAAGTGGAAGCTACAGCAATCAAATTCTGGTGCACAAGACATATGTTATCCACAATTCATTTCACACATGCTATTTTCAGAAGTATATTAGAACTTCCTAATCAGCTGTTTTGAAAACATATATCCTTTGTATACCTCTTTAATTGGAAAAGGACTATATATCCCTATTTCTTATTTTATGATATGATTATTCCTTTAAAGGGCAAGAAGATATGTACCACATGGCAATCATCTGACTCACATAAATGAGTTAAGCTTTACAACCTTTGAAAAACAATAAACCATAATAACTATATAGATATAAATGCTCTGAAGCCAGACAAATGCTTATAGTCTAAACCATTAAAATGTTATTATAAGCTTTCAAGTACACAGGGACAGAACTGTTTTTTATTTATTTATTTTATATTCTTTTTCTGACCAGGTTAGCCTCACTAGACACTAGACTAGTGCCGTTGTTTCAAGGGAGAACAGAGATTGTGTTCATATTGACTATGGGAAATTTGGCCAGTGCACCTAGAAACTTCCTATTCTTTTTTTGATAAGTGCTGTGGAATCCTTCGCATTTACCTTAAATAACCTTAGAGGGTTTAACTTCTTATCTGACAGATGGCAGACTGAGACATACAGCACCTACATTGTTAGTGTCAGCATCTGGGAATTAATCCAAATAAATGTTGTGGGAATAGAACCCACAGCTATTTGATACTCCAGTAAGCAAAGGCAAGTCTACTACCCGTTGAGCCACTGACAGACAAAACAAGTTAAACGTGGTGCTAAAAATGCTATGTCAAATGTTTTTAAACTTACAAATCTAACCTATTAGAATGTTTTAAGACTTGCACAGCATGTCCCCATTTTCAAACGGAAAACAATACCTTTAAGCTGAGACAGAAGGAAATATTTTATACATTTCATTATAAAAAAATCCTCATAAGAAACAAATGTGATTTTTTAAGAGCACTGCCTTTAAGCTATGTAGTGACTGTGTTATGCATATTTTATAAACTAAATATGTGACATTATGAACATGCAATATAACAATTTTAAACTAAAATCTGAACGTTCAGTTCTGATCTTCTTTTAAATGGTTCTGTAGCTCCAGGAAAAATTGAGAAGTTTAATGCTTACTTCAGGGAAGCTAAATAATAATGTTTGCTGGTGATTAAAACAAAACATTCTTTTTTAAAGGTATTTTCTGATACCAAACAGTGCATTATAATAACACCTCATACTGAGAATTAATAAACAAATACAGGTAACATGACTGTTCAATTGCACTGCTTTAACAGCATACGGTATTTTGCTGCAGATAGAAAGATTTTTTTTTATCACATCAGCTATTCATCATGGGAAGCAATATACAGCAGTTTGCTGTTCATTAAAAATTACACTCTAGTCAATACTAATTGGAAGAAACAACAGAAAAGAATCTAAAATAATGCATTTACTACATCAGAAATCATACGAGGAACAGTGCACCTTCTCTTTCTACTTGAATTTTGTCATCTTTGAGCATGGCTGTGTGCACCAAGCACATCTAAACAGCTAACAGAGAATAAACAAATGTGTAACTAAATATATAAAAATACTTTTGAAAAGTAAAAGGATAAAAAGACAAAGAAAGATAATGAACACACACTTATAAATTCTACAGTCATGATCCTGAAGAAGTTTTAGTGTTCCTTAAATGGGGTCTATTTCAGAACATCGAACAAACGTAATATCAAATGACATAAAGGCCGAAAATGCTAGAGCTCAAACTCGCTATTGTGGGGAGCTGCACCCCCCACCCCCTGCTAAATATATATACCAACTCCAAGATCGCACCACAGTGAGGAAAGGGCAAATATTCCGATCTTCACTGTATTGCGATCTTACAAAAAGCATATCGAGGTCCGGCATTTTTGGCCTTTAGGCCATTCGATATTTTCACTTTTCGATGTTGTGATAGGAAGCCCCTTAAATGGCTGGTTTGGGTCAAAGATAATAGAAATCGAATCTGTTCTGAGTGTAATTGCTTTCTCTGTACACGTCTTGGACCTCTCTAATGGAGCAATCTGCACAGTCTTTTCTTTGTGTAATTGTACGCAACTGAGTAATATCTTAAATCCAACATGAATATATTTTTGTAGTATTTTTTACTTCTATGTGTGTGATGTAGAACTTTCTTAAACAAGAACTTTTGCAAAAAAGTCATCTTGCTAGTTTTTAGCAAATAAAAAACAAAGGATCCCTAAAGAGCTATATCTAGACAGTATGTGCCATACAATATCAGAGTAACTCAAAAAAATCTTTAGTTATGGGTAAAATATTTAGATTTCTGACAAAGAGCTACAATGCAGCAATACCTGAATGGTAGTTCACTGAGGAAGTGAAACTTAAAGTTTTCTGCCACAGTACAATTTTTAAACAGCTTAAGTTTGTTAGCAACCTTAACAGCTTTCTGTAGTGGAAAATGGCAAATGAGAAAAGTAAAACTGACTAATGCATGTTTGACTCATTCTTAGTTGAAAAATCTTTCATCCTCGTTAAAGAGAGAAAGAAAGAAAGAAAAATAAGAAAAAAAAAATGAATAAATAAATTCCCTCAAGGAAACAACATATTTTGAGATATCATGGCCTCATAATTTGATATGTCAGTTGGAATTCTATGAGGTCAGTTTGCATCATCATCTCAAAGCATACCTCTTAACCTCTTAGTGCAAGAAATGTGGACAAAGTCTAAAATAATGGGGGACAAAGGCTGTAAAATAGGGACAGATTTTAAATATTGCTTTTATAAAATTAGAAAGTTTCTAGAATAATAGAATTTGAGTTGGCATACATTTTCCGAAGGATATGAAGTATGAAAGAAGTGTGAAATTCAAATGTATGTCATTATTTAGAGACTTCGATCCTCAGTCATCTGCCAGAAAACCAAAAATCTTATGAGGAACAGATCAAAAATATGAGGCAAAAATCTGGACATTCTGCAAAAATCTGGACAGTTGTGATGTATGTCAAAAGCTGGTATAGGTGTGGGTTTCGTATTTTTCAATAGTCACTTTTTGGCACCCACAGGATTTGACAAAGATAATTCAATGATGCTCAGCTGATGATTTTTCAGTCATTTGTAATGAAACTTTCCTGTAACATTAGTGATTCCTTTGTTAGTACTGACTGCAAATAATTCTAAATATCATGCAGTCTGTGACACCCATGCACTGGCCCAGCAATCAAGGAGTCTCAATCCTCACCACTAACACCAGTGAGGGGTGTCCATATAAGGAAAGGATAATAAATACCCACACAGTAAGATACAATTTCCCTTAAGACACACAGCAGTCTGGGGCTGGTCTCTCCTTTTCTCTCCAGGTCCCCAATAAGACTCCCCACTGGCACAGCTATAGGGTCCAGATCTCAGCCTAGTGGGCAAGCTAAAATGTCCAGCACCCTGTCTGTCCAACCAGTGCTCCATGTCCCTGCCCAAGTAGCTGATACACACACACTTTGAGATAAAAGTTATATATATAACCACACAGACACTCTTGGGGAAGGCTGGCACAGGTTCTCTATCTGTGCCCCTTTTCTGCCCAATCTAAAAGGTAGTACCAGCTGCCACCACCCACTAATATCAGCTACTCAAAGGCCTTCTGAAAGGGTGCCCAATTATAACAGTGCAATATTATTATCCAAATGGTAAGTGTGGCTGAACAGTCAAGGCTTATTAGAGTGACTTTGTACAGTATCACTATATATATATATATATATATATATATATATATATATATATATATATATATATATATATATATATATATATATATATATATATATATATATATATATATATATATATATATATATATATATATATATATGCAATGTACTCTACAGCTTAAATTATCTCTACACAAAACAGCCACAGCTGAAAGGGTTTAAAATAGTTAATAATAAAAAAAAAAAAAAAGACAATACTTCTTACTACACAGTGCTAGTCAAGGGTTCAGGTATCACAGAGAAATACTTAAAATAATAACGTAGAAAAGTTCTGATATCACAGAAAAACAAACTAGTCTAATCTTATTATTTCCTAGCTATATCTAAGAGAAAACACAGTTCTAAATAACTTGTATATATATATATATATATATATATATATATATATATATATATATATATATATATATATATATATATATATATATATATATATACAGTGCTGGTAATGTTGGATGTTCTCAAGACAAATGTTCTGAGCTCTCTGATTCTCTCTCTTTAAATTGATGACAGAGAGCTGCTTCACATTACATCATTCTTCACACTTCTCTGGTGTTCCCAGGCTAACAGAAACTACATTTACATTCTTTACACCTTCCCAGGCTAACAGAAACTACATTTACATTCTTTACACCTGGTCAGAAACCAGAGCAATAAAGGACATTTATACATGCAAATTCTAGCCATTAACTCTAGCCTCAAAACAATAGGCAGAATTCCTTCATCCAGACATATCTGCTCCAAATTTTGACATCGAAGACAGTCATAAAATGCTTGACTTAGCTTTCTTACAGCAGAGTGCACTGTTGTTAAATTTTTGCAGTTCAATATCCAATGCAGTCTTTTCACATTTAAGAGAACAATCCTGTGGCTTACATTAATATTTACAAATGACAGAACTATCTACAGAATTCTATCTGACAGCCTTCACCTATCTTCACACAGTCTATCGGTGTTTCATCTTGAAGCTTAAGTGCAGCATCATGTTTATTAATAAACTATAAAATGATCTTATCAAAGAATAAAACATCTAAATAAAATAATAAGTGGATTTAAGTTAGCAATAGTCTTTTCATCAGTTGAATGAAACAAGGGCAAGGTTAAATGCACCGGGCATCTTTAATGAACAGACAATGTAACTATAAATTGCTATAAATCACAACAAAGTATTACAAGAAAACTGTTACAACAATAAAAGATTTAACAATAAAATACAAGTCAGAAAACATTGTGACAGATAAAATGTCATAACAAAGTCAAATAAATGAGGCCAACATTTCAAGCTGTGTAAAAGTCCAGCAAAAATAGAATATCAAAATGTATGCTGCCAAACAATGTGAACATTACCAAGATTTCACACTAATTTCCAAAAATCACAATGGAGTTGATAAAAGTTTACAACATTAAAATAAATATATATTTTCTGGAGGACTATGAAAAAAGTCCAGGCACCACAAAGTCTCAGGACTCTGTAGCCAATTAGAAAAAACAAAAAGGTGTCATTCTCCTCAGCCAATTTTCACAGCTGTTTGATTCTTCCTCTATAATATTCAATATGTCAAGAGTACAAGCATGTTCTAGTCATGAAAGTCAACCTCAAAGTCTGTAGGTAATACCCACCTCATACAAGCACACCTAGCGTCTCTTAGACAAATACATATGCTTTCTTACAGAGACATACTTAAAAAGTCCCTGTTTAAAACACAAAGGCCTACTAGATGAAGGTATGGTGTAGAAGGACACTCAGTATCAAAAGCAGACAGAAAGAACAGAAAACACAGTTCCTTTGTAAGCATCACAATGTAATGTTATGGTTTAAGTACAATACACGTAATGGCAAAGCCAGTACTCCTACAATTCTACTATCATTTACCAACTGCTTGTTGAAAGACTGGGTTGAGTGGCAATAATAACAGAGTAACAGAGACAGAAACATTCCAGTATCCCTGTAGATCCCAATGTTCTCTCCACGACAGTTATGTCCTTTCTTCATGCATCCTTCCTTTTGGAATCTACTCTTACCATCTGCTGTGAAGAAATTCCTTTGTTAGTGGGTACTAAGATAACTTGCAAACCTCTAAGTGTTGTCATAAACGGAAAGTGAAAAGACTTTGGAGCAATTCATCCATAATTTATAAACACTGTTGTTTTTTCTTTGAGATTTCAAGTAAGTGCTTGTGATGGATTGATAATGAAGAACATACAATATTGTTTTGAAACAAATCATCTGCTGTGTAATATATATTTATATTTAATATATATAGACAGAGAGAGAGAGAGAGAGAGACACTATCTATATACGTGCACATATGCACACACACATATACATAGGTGCACTGAATTTTGAAACACTCAAATGTCGAGAAGAGAATGTCTACACTATGAACGTTGACATACTACTGCACATGAACCAAAGTTATCTGTAAATACTGTATTTGAACTCAAGGCTGAAGCACTTTGTGTGTGGTACAGCACCACTATCATCTGCCAGTTGCACTAACACCTTACACTCAGGGCAGCCTCGTCCTTTACCCAGCCTAATGAGGGGAAGCAACAACTACAGATGCTGAAGGAGGATATAGTTATGGAGAAAACAATGGACAGAAGGGAAACAGGAAACAGGATGGGATGAAGGACTCTGTTATGGAAAAGGTTATGAAGGAAGAGTGGGGAAAAGAAAAAGAACATGGAAGAGATTGCATAAGTGGAGAGAACTGGGAAGAGTACAAAAGGAATTATGTATAAGGTGAAGGACAGAAAGACACTGAAGATGAGGGAGGCAGCTCTGAAGAATGAGATAGAACACAAAGTAGCACTACCAGTGGAAGCAAAACAATTGTGGATGTTGGGAGAGGAACAAAAGAAACACCTTGTGAAGATATTTATAAAAAAATGGAAAGATGAGATTAGGGTTAAGTTCTGAGAAAAAGAGAAAAATATGGGGACGTGATAGTGCATGAGAGAAATATCAAGGATATTATTGGAATGTTTGTCATATTGGTGCCGGTGACTCAGTAGTTAGATCAGAAGACCCTGGTTTCTATTTCAACATCAGGTTCTTAAATTCATTTTCCAGTGCTGACAACTGCATTAAGGAATAGGGCATAGGGGAGCGGCTGCACACCTAACTATGGCATTCTTCGGATGAGACCTTTAAGTGAGATCCATTCTGCCTAACCTTGTACTATAGATGCCAATGCACCTCACTTCACTTATCAAAAATAGTAGGGTATTTTCATCAACGCCTCACCCAGATTTCTTAACATCAATATGGCTAGCACTTAGAGTCTCTGGAAAGAGACTACTAGCCAAGAGAGCGTAACCTGGTCAACAAAATGTAGAAAAAGTAAATAAAAAAATCTACAATGAGCCAGGAGAGGGGAACTCTGTCATGCCGGAGTTTGAGGAGAGAAGATATTGAGCATCCAGTGCAGGAGTTTCAAGGAAGAAAAGTTAGAGAGAGAAAATCTGGAAAGAAATCAGGGAGTCAATCTGGAAAGAAATCAGGGAGTCATTCTGGAAAGAAATCAGGGAGTAATTCTGGAAAGAAATCAGGGAGTCATTCTGGCAATGAGGTAAAGGAAAGCAGGGGACCAGGCAGGTATCCAGTGGAGCTACACAAGTGGGGAGAAGAGGAGGTAGGGAAGACCTTTTAGGATGAGTATGAAAGAATAAATAGTATAAGGAAAATGACCCAGAGCTATGTCAATGGTAAGTCCAAAGGAGGTTGCTGATTTCAGTACAATCTCATGAAAGATCAAGTACCTTTTTTACTATTTATTTTGTTATAATTATGCCCTATGCCCTCAACCTGTAAAGTGTAGTTTTTACTTTAGCTACTTCAGTGGACCTATATTTATTAAGTTTAATAAACTGGTGTTTTGGTTTACTGTATGTTGAGCAACTGTTGAAGTACTTTTTGATTCTATGTCATCCTGCCATGCCTTCTTATGATGTATTGGAGGGAGGAGAAACAGTTCTCTAGTGAACTGGCATGTTTTCTATAGCCTGCAGCAGATTTTATAACAAAAACATCTTTAATAAGCACTGTCATAAAGATACTAGCACAAGCATTGGCTCGGAAGCTTTATGATGCCTTCCTGAGAAGACTACAAGAAAGACAAACCAGATTTGTGAAGGCAGAAAGGAGGAACTGAACCGTTGGGCCTTTGCAGAATTTATGGAAAAAAACGAATGAAATGCCGTGAAACAGGTGCAATGTTTTTCTTCAACTTGAAGGCAGCTGTCAGCACAGTAAGGTGGATATTCTTACATGAAGTGCTAAAAATAAGAGGTGGAAGTGAGATCCACACAGTGATTAAAATCAAAACACACAGATGCCAAAAAAGGGTGATGCTAAATGAACAATTCTCCAAAACTATAAAAATGCGGTGGGGGAGGGTGACAAAACAGGGATGTCTTTTTCTGGCTGCTTATTTATACTACTCATGGAAGTAGCAATAAACCTCAGGAAGTAATGGGCAAAACTAGGATATGGTTGGAATTATTTCAGTGTGCGGATACCTGCATTATGAGATACGCAATGAAGAGCTGATGCCAGTTTCTGCAAACTTTAAAGAAGGTTTTGAACTCAGAAATAACCCAGATAAAAAGGAGCAGTCTGGATAGGGAAGGGAAAAGAGGGTTGGGGGCATACAGGAGACAATGTTGACAGAATAACTAGGTATATGTGTATGCTACATATTAAAATATACAACAGAAAGGGAAATGGAAACTCTAGAAGAGAGAAAGAAAGGGGGGGTGAATATATACAAAGCTTGGAAGAACAGATTTGGTGAGTAATCATAATCCAGATATTGATGCATATATTAAGGACATTTTAAAAACTGTCTAGTATATTCAAGCAGCGATTAGAGAAAGGAAAAGGGAAATGGGCAGCAAAGAATAAAATTAGCTTAAGCAAAGGAGACTGGACTGGGGACTCCATCATGTATCCAGGTATGCCTTAGTCTATAACATAATCAGATGGATAGCCAGTAAGGGAGGAGATAAGGACAGGGAAAGCAAATAAAATGGTGGAAATTAGATTAGAAAAAAGACAGAGAATTCCTAAAAAATGAAAAAAGAGAGAGAGAGAGAGAGAGAGAGAGACAGAGAGTCACTGGGGGAAGGAGAGTTGTGGCACCATCACAGGAAAGAAGCCAAGTGGGATATAGAAGCAGCTAGGGTTACAGCTGGGCCACCATTACTGCAAAGAAGTAGATAAAGATATGAAAGGGATTTTGCATAAAAGCAGAGGACATAGTATAGATGGGGAGAGAAAGACAGTGTTCAAAATTTAGAAGCTCTAGATGTTGGGTTATGAGGAAAGGAGTGGAGGATGTACAGCAGGCTAAGAGAAAAATGTCTGAAAATATAATGCAGGAACAAAACATTAAGAAGAAAATAGGGAAGACATAAGGAAAGCTCATACCAGGGATGATGTAAACAACAAACCAAATGCAGGAACAGAACAATCTATGGAATGAGTGGGTGAAGCCACGTAGAAAGAGCTAACAAAAGGAAATGGAAGAAGGGTGGAGTGGTAAAAAATAAAATGTTCAAATAAACAACAGTATTGTAGAAACTGCTTGGGGTGAGGGCTAAGGCACTGAAGGTGGTACAAACATGATATATGGTACTGACACCAAGACAGGAAATTGAGGAAAATGCAGATTTAAACTGGTTGAAGTGTGGGTCACAGGAATCAGGCATGATGCTTACACTTTGGAGGTACAGATGGGCTTAAGAGATTTGTTAGGAAGCCCTGGAAATCTGGACAATGATGTACGAAAAAGACAGGGAAATTATATGCCCATAGGTATTTAGTAGCATTCAGTTCAGCAGACCATTAAGGAGTTTAGTCCAAACTTCCAGTTGTTCCAATCCTCATACTGGTTAAGTGGCTTGTTCAAGGTCACAGGATAGGCAAATGAAGGCTGAGGGAACCAGGCAAAACATTCTTGGCTACAGAAAGGAAAAGCATAAATCAAAAAACACAATGAGCGAGGGAGGAGGAAAGGTTGGAGAAGAATGGGTAAATAGAGTTACCCTGTCCATCCTTACTCCTGTGTCCTAACCATAAACCACAGCTACTATTCCCACACCCAAACCTACACATCACTTTAAGAAAAAACATTTCCCTAACAGCACCTCTACATAAGACCCATACAAACATCTCACATAACCACTCATGAGCAGTACTACTTCTGTTATCTAGCCTTATTCTAGTACTAAAAAGTAAATACACATATGCATGATCCTATGCTTAATGAGTATATCTGAAAGTTTCACCACTAGTAAACAAATTCACTTACCTGCAGGCTAGCAGACCTCAAACACCACATGGAAACTCAATGTTCCAAGCATTGAGATTTTTGTCATTTAAGCACAATGGCATTTCATACATCAGTTTATTTTGTTGATAAAAGCAGAATGGGTCAAGTGAGCTGTAATCATACTTACCATATCAGTTGATCTAATAGATGTCCCTTCTGAGTGGCTTTGGAATACATTCCCAACATCACCTCTATGATAAGTTTTTTTTTTTCTATCAGTTGCTTCTTTGGAATTTTATGTAAGAGGAAATCATATTATTTTAATAATCTAGCATAAGATCTGCACATAGATACTGGATGAAATGGTGGACCTTGGGGGTGAGTACTGTTTTATAGCCAGTTCATCATAGGCTGGACACATAGCTACACCTGAGTATATTCTCCTCTTTGTGTTTTTTTTTTTTTTTTTTTTGCTAGCTTTTAAAAAGTGTTGAATTCTGTTCTAAAAAAGTGCTGAATTCTCCTATTCTCCTTCTGAATGAGTATAGTCCAACCTAGGGCATCTTGAGGAGGAATCTCTACTACATGGACTGATATGGTTAGAATGCATCTGTTATTTCTTTCCTACTGTTTTTATTTATAGTATTTTTCCTAGAAATGTATGATTCAGTTCTTCCCTGACAGACAAGGCAGGATGTAATGTCTGTTTTAATGCTGCTTTCTCTTTCTGTTTCTTAACACTTCTTTCCTTCATATTTTCATGTTTAACTATTTTCCTGAGAATTACCGTGATAAATGATTATGACTTTTGTCATAAGGTAAGCACATTAATTTTTTTAGTAAATCCATCCATTAATCAAGGCAGTTGGTCATCCAGTCAATGACCCTTTCACTGAAGTCCATTCAACTGGAAAGAGCCAGTTGAAAGAATCTTTTGAGCTTTACAGATCCCGACTTTCTTTGCTGCATACTGACTTTGGTACTGGCTCTAAGAGGAATCTACATGTACATGCAAGGTAGCATGAAATTATCTTTAGAAAACATTAGTATTGCCAAACTTCGTTTAACCAGCTGATGGCAATGAATAAATGTCTTTGAAATTGTTATCCATGTATTGTATTATGTTAATTTAGGATGATTTACTATATCATTAGTCAGTACCTCAAAGCATGGTTGGATGAGCATCTATGGCAAAACTGGTAACTCATTTGAAACTACTGTCAAAGACTGAAGGTACCATTCCCACTAATGTAATGGTCAGATGGGGTTTGAATCCTATCGATGGCAACTGGTTGTGAAGGAAGTCCAAGCTGGCACCAAAATGATGTTCTCTTGAGTAACACCTCTGATATTCAGCAAATATGAAAGAAAGAAAGAAAGAAAGAAAGAAAGAAAGAAAGAAAGAAAGAAAGAAAGAAAGAAAGAAAAAGAAAGGACATGTGCATACAAGTCTTAGTCAATAACCTGGTCCCATGACCATAGACAGAATATGCACTACTGTCCTGGGAGTGGGCTTCCTACATCCACACCCAGATTAGACTCAACACACTTCACATACAAAGCTGAGTATATCACCCCAATCACCCTTTATCACCACCCTCTCAATGAATCACAATGTCTTCCACTGCCCCTCATCCATGGTAACTGCCTTTCATACAAGGTTGTTTACACACACACACACACACACACACACACACACACACACACACACACACACACACACACACACACACACACGTGTGCAAACTCATATATCTTCCTGAGAAGTCTGGTAGAATTCCCCAATTCCCTACAGATTTCCTTATGGCATGAAAGTACTGACACTACTCAGAAAATGACAAGAAACCAGCAACTATCTGCCTCTCTTGATTTAAATTAATTCAAATATAAAATTACGCACAGTAATATTTTCACTGATAGGAGGCCCAAGCAATTTAGGTGGAAATGGGACCTACAGCTTGTTGACCTTCAGTGATAAATGATAGCCCTTTTCCTTGATAATACATACAAAATATACATTCACAAAAAGATCAGCAACAACAGCTTAAAGATGAATAAAAAATAACTTTAAACAGTAAAATAAACAGTGCAAGATCCTATTAAATATGTATAGGAATGAGAAAGTACACATATGCGATTAAAATAATTTTCACTAATACTGGACAGAGTATGTACAAAAAAAAGTTTCATCTACAGATAAATATCCCAGTATGTACTACAAAAGAATACAAGGCCTAACTCATCTAAATTAGACACAATTATTCAAAATGTATAGACAGATGAAGATGGCACTTGCATGACTGTACCTAGGTCTTTCAAGCAGGCTAGGATAGAGCAACACCCAGTCTCAAATATATATACATTACTGTTCAGAGAATTGGGAATAACATTATTTACTTTCTTAAAACAATTATTACCTCAGATTATTTTAGTTGCTTGGTTTCCCATGGCAAAAGAAACTAAACTACTTCCTCCTGTAATAAAAGCCCTGAAATAATGGAAGCAGTCAACGGCAGTACCTAACATCTCACATACATCTCTTAACTGTTTGCATTTTAATGAATGCTTTACTTTCACAGTTCTTGGCAGCAGCTTCTTTGACGTAGGCTGTAGCTGCATTTTAAGACCCTTACTAACAGAGGAGATGCAGTCGGTTATGTTTTGTATTTTCAAACACTAGAATTGTGCATCCTCTTCCTTTCACCTCTTTTTATATTAAAAAAAGAGAAAAGGTCACAAGACTGTAAATATTTTGCACACCAAACGTGCTACTATTATGAAGTAAAGAAAGAAAAAAATACATAACACGTTTTAAATAAATTTTCCTTAACCTGGACCCTGTGCACCACAGCTGCTATAAGGTACTATGAGGCCTAACAAACATGCTGTAGCTAGTTGTACTAAAAGAGTGCTCTCCCTTGCATAAAAAAGTAATAGACAGACTGCCTGGTAGGTCTTTTAGGCTTGACTTAACAGGCTTCAATATATTGGCTATCAATGTACAGTATCACAGCTTATGAAGTACATATTTTAATATTGCTTGGTTTAGCTACGAAAACTTAAAAAATGTTGTTTTATGGTATTCTGTGGGATCCCTGTCACAGATACAGCAGCCATGGTAGTGAGTGGTGCTTGGTGCTTGAAATTTTGAAAAATAAACTGTGATATCAGCAGAATGATAGCAGATTTCAAAGTCTGCTGATACATCATGAAAGCGTTTTTGCAAGAGGGTTTCACCAAAGTGGAAAGCTATGCCCCCTTTAATTCTTGTATCTATATCTATATCTATATCTATATATATATATATATATATATATATATATATATATATATATATATATATATATATATAGGTCTACCTGAAAACACTGAATGCTGACAATGCCGACAACAAGATAACCGACATCGGAAGATCGACAACGGAGATGACCGATGATTGAAAATCCCAATGCTGAGAACACCGACATGTTAAGGTAAGTGTGTGATAGTGACGGACGTTAGGGTCAGGGTGCGGGTAAGGTAAGTGTGCGATAGTGACAGACTTTAAGGTTAGGGGCAGGTTAAGTGAGTTAGGGTTAGTGTGCGGTTAAGGTAAGTGTGTGATAGTGACAGACTTTAGGGTTAGGGGCGGGTTAAGTGACTTAGGGTTAAGGCATGGGTTAGATGAGTGTGCGATAGTGATGGACCTTAGGGTTAGGGTTTGGGTTAAGGTTAGTGCATAGATAGTTGTGTATGTAAGGTTTAGTGTAGGTTTGTAAGGTTTTTGGTGTGCTTGTGTTGTGTGTGTGTTTTACGGAAAAGGTATTTGTTTTGTTTTGTTGATTGTCGGGATTGTGGTTTGTCAGGCATGTGAAGTTTCGTGTTTTTGAACTTTCAGTTTTGTGGTGTCGGTTGTCTCGTTGTCGGTGTTTTTGCATGTCAGTGTTTTCAGGTAGACCCATATAGATATATATAGATATATATATATATATATATATATATATATATATATATATATATATATATATATATATACACATAATGGATTTACATCAAATCATTGACGTATAAGATAATCGGATCTCATTTCATCTAGACCACTTTTCCGAATCTTCACTTCTTCGAACGCCCAGAACAATGGCAATTCACCCAGGGTAAACAACCACTTCACAACCAAGGCAAAACAACAAACAGCAAAACAAGTATCCCTTCAAGTTGGGTGCTTTCCCCCCACACCCTCCATAACTAAATATACCAACTCTGAGATCACACTACAGTGGGGAATGGGCAAGGTTCACCATGGTGGCCAAGTGGTTATTTACCCTGTGTGAATTGCTATTGTTCCAGGAGTCTGAAGAAGTGAAAATTCCATAAAGTGGTGTCAATGAAATGGGATTCAATTATCTGGTATGTTAACAATTTGAAGTAGAACCACATATATGTGTGTGTGTGTGTGTGTGTGTGTGTGTGTGTGTGTGTGTGTGTGTGTGTGTGTCTGTATATATATATATATATATATATATATACATATATATATATATATATATATATATATATATATATATATATATATATATATATGCATATATATATATATGTAGGAGAACTACTTACCATCAAAAAAGAAATTTATTGACATTTGGCAGAGCTGGTTCAGCTGAATGAAATATACTGGCTTTGTCAATACATGATCGTGGTACAGTAGAGGTTTGGGAATGCCCTTTTCCCCAATGTAGTACAATATCTGAGTTGGTATATATAATTAGCAGGGGTATAGAGGTCAAGGGTGGGTTGCCCCTGCAAAAAAAGGAAAAAAAAAACCCATTCAGGCAAATTCAATAAACCCTATATGGTCTTCTTACACCTTGTGCGCATCACATTAAGACACACACACAATAACTCACTGTTTTGGATTCAGTAAGCTGCTCTATATGAAGTGTAGAGCTACATAAACAAGGTAAACACTGTGGCATGCTAATTACAGCATAAGCAGCTGAATTGTGTGCTAATTAACCAATCCAAGATAGAGAAGCTATTCAACAAGCTATAAAGCAACCATATAGACTCTGTGCTGGTTTTTCCCTGTGAATTCCAAAACCTATTAGAACACAACCATGAAAAGGAGTCTATATAGAAAGAACGTTAGAGGCTGCTGTTGCTTTAATTCATGTGTATGCACAACAGGCTGAAGTCTATGTTACTGCTGCCGCTAATAGACCACGGCCAAGAAGGAGAAGAGTTTTCAGACCCCGGTTAACTTATCACAATCTGCATGACATGGAAATTGTAGAGTGCTACAGGGTGGATAGAGACACATTACAGCAACTCTGCAACCTCTGTCATCCTCAACTCACACCCAGGGCAAACCGAGGGGAACCCATATCAGTGTAGACAAAGTATGTGATGCACTTAAAATTTTAGCTACAGCAACCTTTCAGAGACCAACACAGGACATGCTAGAGGTGTTACAGGCATTAACATCCAGGATACGCCATCAATTCCTGAATGCTATGCTCCAACATACCAGTGACCACATATATTTCCCCCATTCTCCTGAGGACAGGACCACAAATATGTAGCAGTTCTACCCTGTAGCACACTACCTTGAAGAATTGGGCAAATAGACTGAACACATATAGAAATTAAGGCACCACCTAGGGAACAGGAAAGGCTCTACAGAAATAGAAAGGACTTTCACTATATTAACTGCAAAGTTGTGTGCAATGCCAAGGCAATCATCATGAACATGTTTGCTGGCAGGATCAACAAGGGGAAGGGCACACATCCCACCAACAATGGCAAGGTCACCCCAGCCAAGGAGCTGGAGGGGGATCCAGCAGCTGCTGTGGGTGTAGGCAGATATAGGCATGCTCAATATGCCCTCGTATTGGCTTAGAGGCAACGCTTAGCATACTCACTCACTACTAAAGGGGCTAAAGCCTTCATCCTATGCACATACATATAGTAACATTCATGCCAGGCAATGCTCACAACCTTTACCAACCCATGTAATGGCTGTATACTGCTTGCATCAGATAGAGTCAGCCCTGAACTAAAACTGTTGCAACTGCTGGATTTACAAGATAAGTGTTGAACCTGGAGTGTACTCTGTAATAATACGAATTAATGGCATATCCTTGCATGTTGTTACTTGGTAGTGTAATCAAGTACAGAAGTGACTTTAACAAGTGACAGCAGAGACATATTTGACTACATGTGTCCTCTATCAAGTAGTAGGCCTCAGGAATCAAAGATTCACATATTCATACCTCTCAAAAGTACTGATGGTCACTGAATGTCCTCAGTTTGGCCTCATACTTTTGTACTGGAAAATCATTAAAAAGAGAAGTTAGAAAGTAATGAGACAGATTTCAGTATCAGACTTCACAAATCTTCAGATTACTCAAAATACTGACAAAAAAAAAAGTTTGATTATATCAACTGTCTAGCTTTCTAAAACCAAAATATGTCAAAGCTACAATTAGCAAAACAACATCACAAACGCAGATATACAAAGCACTAAGTTAGCTATGCACCCTGAGCATCAGACACAAATGTTATGTATAAAAAGCAACACAATAATGAAAACCGCCATGACACAGGAACCACACTGACTTCACGGAAATTACTGGTAACCAAATTTATTCTGGTACCTCGGCCTTTCGCCTTCAAGGAATAATTTAAATCCAAAAAAAATCTCCATTTATACACCATGTACTTAAACATGATGGGTTAATAAAGGGTTTATTTTTCAGTGTCTTAGCATAACCTTCAGCGAGCAGGAGTGATTTTAAGAGGGAATTAAATAAGTTAGAGTGCAGGATGATTATTAATTATCATACTTTATATCCCAGAGGTATGAATCTGGACAGTAATTTTGCACTATACGGTATAATATCCTGCATTCACTAAGCTTCTTGGTTTACAAGTAAGTAAAATTCCAAAATTTAAAAAAGGTTAAGCATATGTTATTTAAAATAGTGATGTAGCATTAACAAGGATGTTTGCATTAAATTAAGTATTAGAATAATTATGTAAAAATGAGCATTTCACTTTAAGATGTGATGGGAATTTTTTTCCCTCTTTTTAAATTGCTATTATTAGCAATTACTAATTAGTCAACTGTGTTTATTGATTTATTGTTTAAGTACATAGTATATAAATGGAGATTTTTTTTTATTTAAATTATTCCTTGAAGGCGATAGGCCAAGGTACCAGAATAAATTTGGTTACCAGTAATTTCCGTGAAGTCAGTGTGGTTCCTGTGTCATGGCAATTTTCATTATTGTGTTTCTTTTTGTATTTTGGACATTTTTGTGGTTTTTTTTTTTTTTGCTTTGGGAGATCTTTTCACTATGAGTTTGGGAACCTTTGACCCACCAGGTGCTGTTCATGGTGCCCTGTTTGCTGATTTGGTTCATGAAAGAGAGTGGAAATTAGTGGATACAGAGCTCTGGTGCTTTACTACAGTGGATGGAGTGGCAGAAAAATTCCAGCAATTGGAATGCTTGATGTCCAAAGAGGTGAGCACTTTCTATTACCTTAAATTATTGGAAAAATATGTCTCCATGAATATCACACCCAGAGGTCTTCATATTGACCGTTTACCTACTGGCGAGTTTGCTGAAGATGAAGGGGACTTACTTGCTGAATGGAGACAGGCAGCGTTAGAATGCACACTGCAATGGTTACATATCTTGATTAAAAGAAACACCAGGACTATAGACAGATTATGGGGGGAGAGTACTGAATTACAAAATAATTTGTTAGCTGAAGTCTGTCATTCTAGTTATCAAAATTTATTTAATGAAGTGAATGTTAAAGTGCAAAAATTGAACAAAAGGTGTTGGAGCGTAAAAGTAGAAAACTCTTAAGAGACGTTAATGACACTGATAATAATTTAGTTTACTCCCGGCAATCTAAAGAATATCCTAACAAATTAAAACATAGAGGGTGCATGCCCAGAAGCACTCATGACTCCTCGGCTTTGTCTGGGGATACAAACTTCAGCAGAAAAAGTGTTTCCTTTGAGGAAATTAATTCAGAAGATTCTTCAGAGCCCCAGCAACAACAAAAAAAACATGCAGAGAACATCTCAGTCATCTTATCAAATACAAACGAGATCGAGGAAAATACGTGGCAAACATTACAACAGCAGCAATTCAAAGTAAGACTCTCTAAGAATTCCAACAATGGGTTAATTGACAATCACAATGCATTTTCTGTTTTTTCAGACTCTACTTGTTCTGATTAAGTACAACCCTTGATGACTGATACTAATATTGAGAGGGCAGAATTTACACATTATTTTAGATTTGGGGACTACTGAAGAGTTAAAAATAATTAATCTTTCTGATTCTGACGTGACTGAAAATGTTCGGAAACTGATCCTGAAAGAGGCTAAATTTGTTCCTATGAGGATTCCATCACTAGCAGACATTATGAATATTAAAAGATTCTGTTGCAAATTAAATCTTAAAGTATTTTTTCATGAACGTAATAAGCTGCAAATGAATAATACCGAACAAGTGACACAATCAGATAACAATTTGTTAGATTCCAGCATACATGAAACAGAGCTATTTGTTCAAGTAGTGGAAGAAAATGATGAATTTTGTCATAATGTGTGTGACCATGACCATGAGGGTTTTTTT
This sequence comes from Protopterus annectens, assembly GCF_019279795.1. Classification (NCBI taxonomy): domain Eukaryota; kingdom Metazoa; phylum Chordata; order Ceratodontiformes; family Protopteridae; genus Protopterus; species Protopterus annectens. The sequence goes on from NC_056741.1 coordinate 1,609,862,835, forward strand.
AACAGGTTATGGACACTTCATTTTGCCTGAACTGCCTTCTAATAGCGTGTTTATGCCTCAAAAACATTCCACAGCCATTAATATATTTGAGAATGTTGTATGTAAACTGGTTGAACACCAGTATGGTTCCTTCTTAAAAGAACATGACTGTTACAACCTTGGTAAAGGTGAATGGTCAGCTTTACAAGAGTTAAGGTCTTGTTTAGATAAGGTTGTTGTTAGCCAAGCAGATAAGGGGGGCAATTGGGTGATTATGAATTATGCACAGTATGATGATATGGTGGACAGAATTCTATGTGAAGAAGAAAGCTATGATAAACTATCTAATAACCATATTAGGGATTTCAGTTTGGAATTAAGTGAACTGTTGGAACATGGGGAGATGCTGGGTTTTTTTCAAATCTAATGATGTTAAAAAATTGTTTGTGAAAGAACCTAAAGACTTGATATTTTATGCCATCCCCAAGGTTCAAAAATGTTTTGAAAACCTTTCCGATAAAACTATTATTTTGGCATTGGTGCCTATTTAGAGCATGTTAATGTGTTTTTGGATTTTCAATTTAAAAATGATCTTGCTTTAGTTCCTTCTCATGTTAGGAATACTTATGATGTATGTAAGGATTTGTGTAATTTGGAATTGAAGCAAGACTACTTTTGGGCTACAGTGCATTGTACGCAAATATTGAAAAGAGATGGGGTTTGGAAGCCATGGCCAGAATTATGGGAGAGGGACCCTGTACTTCCTTTTTGTTGTCTATCTTAGAATTCTGTTTGACTCACAATTATTTTAAGTGGAAAGATGAATTTTACTTACAACTGAAGGATGGCAATTGGGGCAGCTTTTGCCCCCTCTTATGCCATAATATACATGGGAGATTTTGAGAGGCAATTTATGTTTTTGAATCATGTTTTCATTAATAATATCAATTACAAAAGATACCTTGATGATTTGATTTTTACATGTAAGGGCAATTCAGACCAATTTTTTGAGTTCATGTGACAACTTAATAGTAATCCTCATAATTTGAGGTTCACTTGGGAAATAAGTGGTAAAAACATTCCTTTTTTTGATGTGGAGTTTTATATAGATGAGAACTATAGGGTTCAGCATAAACCCTACAGGAAACCTACTTCAGTCAATAGTTTTGTACATGCTGATAATCTGCACCCTCCCCATTTAATAAAGTCATTGCCCTATGGGGAATTCAGAAGAATTTTTTATAATACTTCTGAGGAGAACCTGAAGGAAGCTCACATGGACCAGGTACATGAAAGATTAGCCTCAAGGGGTTACACTGACCTGGTTCTTTCTAGAGCTAGACAAAAAGTTTGGGGAGAGGGCCCTTATAAGAGGAAGATAGTTAGAGATGGTATAGTTGAGAAAAACATGGAAAAGTTGTTTTTTTGTTACTAGATTCTCAAACTTTTCTTCTAGGTTGGAGAATATAATTAAACAAATGTGGCATGTTGTTTGTGAAGACATTTCAGTAGGTTTTTGTTTCCTAGATTCATCATTTTCTCTTATGGTAGATATAATAATTTAAAAGAATTACTTAAGGGTAAAGTCACAAAATGTACAATAGGTGATAAGGTGTGCTCTTACTTGCATGGCAATTGTTCAGTTTGTGGTAGAATCAAAAACTTGGATGGTTCTAAAATTAATGGGAAATTGTACATAGCCAGGGAATAGTATAATTGTAATTCTTGTGGAGTACTCTACATTATTGGGTGCGATTGTGACAATATTGCTGGTATATTGGGCAAACAACCAGAAAGGTTAAGACACGTATTTTAGAGCACATGGGGATATAAGAAGAAGAAATTTGGAGAGCCCAGTTGCCGCTCACTTTATATCTAAGTATGATGGGTTAATAAAGGGTTTATTTTTCAGTGTCTTAGCACAACCTTCAGCTAGCAGGGGCCATTTTAAGAGGGAATTAAATAAGTTAGAGTGCAGGATGATTATTAATTATCATACTTTATATCCCAGAGGTATGAATCTGGACAGTAATTTTACACTATAAGGTATAATGTCCTGTGTTCACTAAGCTTCTTGGTTACAAGTAGGTAAAATTCCAAAATTTAAAAAACATTAAGCATATGTTATTTAAAATAGTGATGTAGCATTAACAAGGATGTTTGTGTTAAATTATGTATTAGAATTTTTTTGTCTTTCGGCTTTTCCCGGTTAGGGGTCGCCACAGCGGAACTCCAGTCCGCTAATGATTGGCAGTTGATTTTTACGTACTGGTTTGCCAGGCCTAATGCACAACCTTCAATGAAGGTATGCCCATTCACGCATGACTCCTCGCAGAAGACACTCTATCTCAGAATCGAACCAGACAGCTATGTTTTAGAATAATTATGTAAAAATGAGCATTTCACTTTAAGATGTGATGGGAATTTTTTTCCCTCTTTTTACATTGCTATTTTTAGCATTTACTAATTAGTCAAATGTGTTTATTGGTTTATTGTTTAAGTACATGGTGTATAAATGGAGATTTTATTTGGATTTATATTATTCCTTGAAGACGAAAGGCCGTGGTACCTAAATAAATTTGGTTACCAGTAATTTCCATGAAGTCAGTGTGGTTCCTGTGTTGTGGCAATTTTCATTATTGTGTTTCTTTTTGTATTTTGGACATTATTGGTGTTTTTTTTACAAATGTTATGTATCCCTGAATACAGACTATAGAAAACAGGGCTATGGCACAATTATCACTTGTACAGGGAGTTTTTTGTGTGTGCTTGGGAGGGGGTGAAGGTCAGAAAGCCTAGGCTGACACAAAAGGTCGGTGAATGTGTGTGAATAAGAAAGATAAGCAGGCAGACATTCGGACAAAGTAACAAATGGTCAGTGAGACAAAATGAGCTGTAAGCTTCATGGTTGAACTATGTGCTGTGCGTGTGTCTGTATGGGTCCTCCAGGAGAAATTGCTGTGTGAGTGTCTGCATCAACACAGCCAAGCTCTGTGCTAGCTCTACATCTTGGCACGTTGGACAGGTGTGAGCCATGCATGGTAGAGATAGCAGTTCATTGTTGTACCTAAGCCCATGTGTAATCAATTAGAATGTGCTGCTAACTGTATCAATCTACAACTCTCCCCCCCAAACAAATTTATTTTTAAACAGAACTTAAATATTGATGTCAATAGTTTACTATACAAGAGTATTTAAAAATTGAGATACATAAACCTACCTGGAAGCTCCTCCTGGGACATACTGCTCTGCACTTTCCAGGGAGTTGTCTGGATCCCTGTGGACAGGAACTCTTCATTTGCTGTTAGTGGTGGTTCTGTAGCAGCCCTCCCTTAGTACCCATGTGATCATGGGCCACTGCAGCTGCTCTCCTCCATGCAGATGAAATCGCTTAAATAGCCCTATAGTGCACCTGATCATATGTACTGCTGTGACTGCCTACTGCATTCACATCAGCAACTATCTACTGCCAAATTTGCATTCTGCCTTACATATCTCCACATCCCCTCAGAAGCAGAAAAGTACCATGTCACATAAAAGCTTCTAAAAAGCTTCCACAATGACCTTATTCTCAGAGTCAGTGAAGGGGGGTGGGGTTCAGGGATTGGGATGCGTGGGTTCCATATTCCTTGGTAAACTAAAACACAACAGAAAGATAATACACATAAGTATCACATAACTAAAAGTCCTGTTTCCAGATAACACATAAAAAGTAGCATTTTACTATTATCTATTGGAGAAACATAAAACAGTCAAGATATTGAAATTTACAAAAAGTACTTGTGTGGTTATTACATATTACTATCACACACAAAGCAAGGTTGGATCCAAAACAAGGAGAGTGACAATAGCAAAATATCTTGTTTGTGCCAAAACAGAACTGCAACTTTGCTCCTCCACCCCAAAGGAACAGGCAAATGACATATTTTGCTAACAAACCACCAGTGAAATGTTAAAAGTGTTATCAAATGACCTGTACCTTAAACATGTGTACAGATTTAACACAGAACATTCCATTTTCAGCTATTGCCAGTAATGTCTGCCTGTGGCCAGCACTCACTTAGAGGTGTGCATGGTCCATCCTAGAAGCAAATACCCCTGTGTCATTGACAATATAGGACATTTACATTTCATGGAAATAACAACAAAAGACTGTACAGAAAAAAACAGCTGTAACATTAGCACTTTTGATGAGAGTTAATAAGGCTCTGCAACTGAGAAAGTGAAATGCCCTGACAAACATGCCCATGCCATCAGTACGCTTCTAAGAAATGCATACAGATAAAAATAGCATTTACTAATGCATACATACATACATTCATATATATAATATATATATATATATATATATATATATATATATATATATATATATATATGTGTGTGTGTGTGTGTGTGTGTGTGTGTGTCTGTGTGTGTGTGTGTGTGTGTGTAGTAGTCATATACCATATACCATATACCTAGTCATTACCAACATGAGTGACTGGTGTTCCACACCTGAAGTCAACTCCTTGTTGGTCCAATCCGACCATAAGCTAATCGCCCTCGATATCCACATCCCGTCCCCACCCCCCATTAAGGAAACCACGGTAAAACATTTCTCCAGAGCCAACTTCATGCTTCTTAAGACAGAAGTGGTGAACTTCATGACACCCATGCAGACGGACAATACAGTTACAACTGCTGAATCCTACACAAATGCAGTCTATAAGCACTTACACAAGTGCATGGATCGTGCTATCCCAAACACAACCAAGATGCTATCCTCCAAAAAAGGAAGCCAATCTGGTGGTCCCCTGCCATAAACAAACTGTACAACAGAAGGAAGAAATTGTTGCAAAAGAGAGTAAAATCCCACGAGTGGAGGAGCTCCCTGGTCAGCCTTAGTAAGAAGCTGAGATCCCTTATAAAATCCTCCAAAGATAGCTATGAAAACAAAATCACCACTAATTCTAAGGACAACCACAAAGCATTCTATAGCTATGTCAAGAATCTCGATGGCAACACCCAGATCTGCTCTGAATTACAGCACAATGGCACAAAAATTACAGAACCAACTGATATTGCCAACATCCTGGCAGATAGATTCAGTGCTAACTTTACCCCCCCCCTCACCCCCTAAAGGGCCCATATCTATACAGGAAGAATGCAGAGTACCTGTAATCACAACTAAACAGGTAAAAGCTGTACTCTCTAAAGCCAAACACACAGCATCCATGAGAACAGACAACATCCCAGGCTGTGTTTTACAATAACCAGAATGAACTGGCTCCCCACTTAAGCACCATGTTCAATAACAGCCTCGCATCAGGCTTTGTGCCCACTGAATGGTGCACAGCAACAGTTATCCCACTCCACAAAGGGGAGCCACCACTGATCCCGGGAACTATCGACCTATTAGCCTGATGAGCCTGGTCTGCAAGGCCGTGGAACATATCATCATGGAACTCATAAACAAAAACATTGATAACCTCCAAACTCTAGATCACACCCAGTTCGGGTTTGTGAAAGGCAGATCATGCCACCTGAACCTGATCGACTTCTTTGAGGGAGTCACCAAAGCCGTAGATGAGGGTAAGGTGGTTCACACAGCCTATCTTGACCTTGCCAAGGCTTTCGACACCATACCCCATTCCGGAATTATAGCTAAACTCACTAAACTAGGTATAAATCCCTATGTCACAAGATGGATTGCCAACTGACTCACTGACAGAACGCACACTGTAAAAGTTGCAAACTCCAAATCTGACCTCAAAGCAGTGACAAGTGGAGTACCACAGGGTTCCATCCTGGGACCTCTCCTGTTTGGTATCTACTTCTCTGAAGTACAGACTAACACAGAAGGCCTCTGGCTAATGAAGTTCACAGATGACTGCAAACTAGGAGCCATAGTCAAGTCACCAAATGATGTGGACATCCTACAGAAGGGCCTCGCTGAAACAGATGCTTGGTGTCAGAGCCATGGCCTCAAGCTGAATGCCAAAAAGTGCAGTATCATCCCCTTTGGTAAAAAGTCTGTACCCATGAACTACCACATAGGCAGCAATCTACTTAACACCTAATGTGCGATAAGAGACCTTGGGACCCAGGTGGACAGTAGTCTCTCCTTTGATAAGTCACATCACCACAGTAGTCAGGAAGTCCTTCTACATGGCACACCTCATAATAAAAGGGTTCTCATCCAGGAAAAAAGAGGTCATTGTTCCCCTCTACTCGACATTCATTAGACCCATTATAGAGTACAATGTCCCTTTTGGAATGTACCTCACAAGACATCTGCAGCAGCTAGAAAGGCCACAGAAGTACCTTACAAAGAGGATTACTGGCCTCAAACAAATGCTCTACACTGACCGTCTCAAAAAATCTCAGCTTTACTCAGTAGCATATCACCTACTTTGAGGTGATCTCTGGCTAACATATAAAGCTATGTCAAACCCAGAGCTGTTGAACATGCTACATCCAAAAAAATCCCAGTCCTTCTGAGCTACACACTCTAGGGACCTAACCATGTCTCCACAATAAACAGGACATGCTGGAGGGACAGATTTCTGTCCCAGAGACTTCCCATACTCTGGAAAAGGCTACCCATCTATGTCAAGCAAAGTTCTTCATTAGCACTCTTCAAGAAAAATCTTGATGAGTGGATGGAAAATAGGAAATACAACCCCGGGATCACTTCTGTGTCTCTGCTCGACAGTGGCACAGGAAAATAACTTTCATGGGTGGCGTAAGCCAGGGAATCTTGTTGGTTAGGTTTATGTAGGCCCTTGGGCCAATAGCCTAGTACCTACCTATGAACCTATATATATTTATATATATATATATATATATATATATATATATATATATATATATATATATATATATATATATATTACTGCTACAACTCCAGCACTCAAAATAATAAAATAAAGAATGTCAATAGACTATGCCACAAACAAACTGAAAAATGAAAAGCAGGCATATATAAGGCATGTGTAAGTCATTTTAGTAGCAGGATTGAAATCAAACAGACCAGTTTTGCTGCATGGCGTCATCAGTGTAAAACAGGAAATGATAACATTATTTCATTTTATAGCATACAATTAAAGATACCATAAAAAAAAAAAATCACAGAACCTACTGAATAGCCCACACCAGAAGCAAGTATGTGCAGATAAACACAAGTATTTACAAAAAAATTATTTAAAATTCATCACGCGTATATGTTTATAATATACTTGCGATCTAAACCCAATCATAGACTTCAGATAACTACACACACACATTTACACACACACACACACACACACACACACACATATATATATATATATATATATATATATATATATATATATATATATATATATATATATATATATATATATATATATATGTGCAGATATATCCCAAACTAATATAGTCTTCTGTGTTATGCACATAAACAAGTCTCCTTACCTTTAGCTTCTCTAGCTACACGGTTCCCTTTTTATGGTGTAGATTCCGGGCTGTGAGGACTGTGAAAATGAAAATGAAGTGTGAACTCATTAGAACAATAGCTTAATCCCAATTGCTTGTCTCTCTGTATGAGATGTAAACATAGTGCAGGCACTCCCTCAGTGTTTATTGCTAATGCTTTGCAACTGCAAATGATTGCTGGTAGGGAGAAGGAAAACACAACAGTGGGTGTGCCAGCCAGGTAGACTTACAAAGTATAGACGTAATTGTATCAAGGTTTTAAATGTAAGTAAGAAGCACACATTTTATAGTTTCTCTTCTGTAACATCCACCCTCCCCTTCATTTGTTGACAACTGTATTTTATTGCCATTTAATATCTTCACACATTTTAAGGACAATGATAAAGAATGCCTTACAGAGTGCATGTCTTAGATTACTGCTCAGATAATACAAGAATGATCAGCAAACACAGACAGATAAGACAGAGCTGCATTTCTGCAAGCAATAGTCATAAACTGTTGTGTAATCACTCAGTGCACTACATCTGAAATACTGTCATATGTTTTGTTAGCACTGCAGATGATGTTGGAGTTGGTTGTATTCAGAATGATTTCAGTCCCCTGCTGCAAAGCAGTTTGTGTGTCAAAGATGGATCAGACACCCTTACTGTGTTCTGAAGGTTCATTTGGAGTGATAGTTCAAATCCAGACCTGTGTAAAAATATTTTAGGTGACACCAACAAAAATTTTGTAGTGTTTATTTCATAGATTGCTTTTCTTCCTTTTGACTAATTTTCTGATTATTCTATATTTTTTGTAATGCTAGTGTTTGTGCATTGAGTGACTTAGTGCAAACAAGGGAAATGAAGAAACACAAGGAATGTCAGGTTCAGCTGTGCTTATCTCGTTTACATGTTGCTTACCAGTTGACTACACAGGAAGCAGGAAGAACACCTGCAGACAGGGCATAGACAGTGTAAATGTCAGAAAGGATACATTAATGCAATTTCTCTTTTCCATCATGTAACCCCACCTAGCAAAGTTGCTCAACAGTTACCATGGTTCCGCAACACCTGCAGTCATTGAACACCTGCAGACAGGATGCAGACAGTTGATAATTTAAAATGAATACTTTCTATTAATTCTGTCGGGCACCACACAAACATGCTAAGCAGCTTTGCATGGCAGTTAACACACAAAACTTAAGAATGAATAGGTAATTATGTTATTTAACTATTCCTGTGGCAGCAGGTGTAAGTGTAAGGGATAATAGAAATAGCACTGGTTTCCAGTACAGGAAGTGCAACATATTTTTACTGTTGTGACAGTCCAGTTTATAGAAATGAACAGAAGAATATACAAGTGTTATTTCAACATTTTTGTGGCAACAGGTGTAAGTGTAGGGCTGCCTTGCACATGTTCCCGGACTCTAATGCAGGACATTCTAGACATTTTTACTGTTGGTCCATTTCACATTATATTCAATTCCACTAATAAGATTTTAGATAGTGGAGCTTATGTGAATTATGTGTTTGAGGGATAAGACACCCTTATTGCGTTTTGAAATGTATGACTGAGGGTATACTGTTTACTATATTTCTACAAGTATAATTCTACTATCTGGACTTGGTTGGCCTTCACTCTTAAATAAGACACATACACAAATTAATCTATATACAAGAACCTTGGCAGATCACACACATACATGGTTAACGCCTTACACTATCAACTGTATTTATGAATGATTCATGACTATGTCTGAGCAGCACCTCTTCTGTGGCAAAGATAGAAAATCACCACTGTGGAAAAATGTTTTGTCCCTTATGTATAGGTTTGGATCCCTCACTTTTAAAAAAATCAGTGGTATAAATGTATATAGCCAAAGCAAAAATGTGTCAGCTCATGGAATGTATGCACCCAGTGCATGACTGTGAAGTTAACTCACCTAACAGGTATAGCAGCAGACACCCCTCAAATTAATGTCAAGTGTCAGACTAACCTTCCATTTTCAAAAATTGCTTTCGTCCCTGCTTGGCACTGTTTCTCTCCACGTAACACTGTGCAAATGTGGTTGGCATCATTTCTCAGGTCTGAGCACCACCAGTAAACTTGATAACAGGAATTGTCAGGAAATCATCATTTGCCATTGCTCTACTTTTGGTATTAGACATGTTTGGCATTAGAGGGGAAGAAGTCTAGTTTAGGGTGCAGAGGTGATGTGTTCAGGAGTCCAGGATATTTATTGGACTCATGGTAAAGTGCTGCAGCCAAAGGCTTCTGCAGAGGGACTATTCTGGCTCCCAGTACAAATCTGAGGCTTGCAGTATTTTGGCTAAGGCTGTATCCAGTGTGACTGGCAGCCCACACACTGGAGGGCAGTGTAGGCACCACTTCAATGACCTACAAAGGTGCAAGAGGGATACAGTCAACCAATGGTTGACTGAGTTTCATACTGGTTACATCACATAGTTGTGTAAATATGCAAATAAAGAAAAATTTTAATACATAGAAAGGAGAATAAGGGGATAGTGATGGCAGTCCTGTGCATGAGGACTAGATTCTCACTGTCTCCATGTTTGAAGAGGAAAAAATGTGTTGTCCCATCCCTCACCCCAGTCATGGTGTCACCCAACTTTTTGTGTCCCTTGCCATCCCTGTATCTTGTCTTGTTTGTCTTGTTTGTTTGCATTTGCTTCCTCACCTACTCAACTTACCTGACCCACAAATACCAATGTCCCAGCTTTCCTCTCTTACTAAATTAAAAAAAATGGGCACCTGTCCCACAAAAAATATTGTCCCATACATAGCTCTCCATTTCACACATGTCTTCTTGACACACTTGATTTGGTCCAATTGGCTATACAACACGATGCATTGTTACTCCTTTCTGTGGATGTGACCATTCAAATTCAGCTAATATTCTGTACATATTTTCAGTTTGCACTGTTCAAGAAATTGATAGCTATGTTTTTTTTCCTACCTCCCTCCTGCACATTCCTGTCTTTCTTTCCCTTTGTTCTTCCCTCTGCTTGTTCCTCAACTCACCACTTCCCTATCTACCCCCTTTTAACACCTATAATCTGGTCAAAAAATGGAATCACACACAGCACACATTAGTCCCCAAAAAGCAATGGAGCTCTTCATTTGTTGGCCTCTGTGTTTGCCAGCAGTTTGGCATCATGCACCAATGCCAAATGATGATGAACAGCTCTTCAATGCTGTGGTTTAATTCCACACAATGCTGCTTTAACTTGTTGGGCTAAGGTAAAACACAGTAGCACACAGTGAATGTAGTATAAAGAATAATTTCATTGCATTATCACTATTTATTTAAAAGTATTCCATACACCTGGATTTGACCCCATTATCATCTGGGCTTAAAAAGAAATCTGTCAATGCATTTACACCTGCTGCCAGAAAGTCAGCTAGGCAGCAGGTGTGTTTCATACACTCAATAGTAAGTCTCATAATGCTAGTAAAGATCTTCACATTTGCACACTGCTTAACTATGCGCAAACAGGAAAAGGGGTAGAAATGTGTATCCTGCATGAGCAAACACTTTGCCAGCCATCGAGCAAACCCACCACTCACCCTTTAGTTATGCAAAGCAAATAATAGCATCTATTAATTTTGTTTACTGTCCATTTAGTCTCCGTGCCATGAAACTACATGTTGAAACATAAAAAAAGAAGGCCCTATATAAGAATATTCACACATTTACAATACAGCTATGTGTTACCTCCCCCATGCACTGAAACCCTGGTTTATCAGTACTTGTTGACAAATATATCAACTACACTACATAAATTAATAACAAATGTGTGATATACCATGCACATCTTTAGAATGACAATACACATTCAGATTTTCATATACTTACAGTAATGTGAACACCAGTTTGCATATAGTTTGTATAGCTGTCTGTCAGATGTTGATCATTGTAGGACTGACTAATTGTTATTTCAATGGAAAGTAGTATACCATTGAGAAGGATCACTCTGAGATGTCATATCCTGTGACATAATATGCACAATTCTCCTTTTGCACTTGTAGTTCTACAATTCCAAGGGCTACATTTATGGTGCTGCAAATTTCAACAGGTATCCAAGAGCTGATATATGGATTATACAAGGCTTTGATATTTTGGAAGTAATTTTGTTCTTTCAGGGATATGAGGAATGGATTTTTGATTTCAAATCAGTATTTTGCTTTGTTGTGTTTATTTCTTTGAGAAAGGCATGCCCTGTGTTTGCATTGTTTTATTTTCTGTTAGTGTTTTTATTGTGCTTATGTTCAGTTTGGTGGATTATTTCTTCAGTTAGATTATCAGTTGTTGACAACAGATGCATCAGTTGGTTTCACAGCTGGTGGAAGTCATAATGCTCAGCTAGAGGTATACCTTGCAACAATGATTTTAACTGTCTCCTTATATTTGGGTCTATATTAAATTAGCGAATGCTTAGAAAAGCGAACGCTAATTCATCGACCCCTTTTAAGTGAAAGTTTAAAATCTCGAACACCTGGAACAGTGATTTTTTTTCCTCAGGGGAAAAAAATCTCTGTTCCACAAAAAAAAAAAAAAAAAAAAAAAAAAAAAACTTAAAACATTACATAATGTGGGGGCTTCACCCTCCCACCCTCCTATGTGGGGGGCTGTGCCCCTCACACCCCACTACTTAAATATACCAACTCTGAGATCGCACCACAGTGGTGGAAATGGCAAACTCCCAAAATTGGCCCAGCGATTTTTTGCCCTGTGAAAAAAATCGCTGTTCCGGGTGTTCGAGATTGTAAGCTTTCAATTAAAAGGGGTCAATGAATTAGCGTTCGCTTTTCTAAGTGTTCGCTAATTCAATATAAACCCTTATATTCTACTCAGAATAAACAACATGTTTTATTTTATTGTTATTTATTACTCAGAATGGTTCCACTAAGCTCAAAAAGAGTCCCTTTTTAACAGTGGCCCAGTAGAAACCCCCAAAGACAATAAACAAGTTCAGAAAATAAACTGCAACAAAATGCAGTGTAATATATAATATCATAAAACAGAAGAACAAGTGAAAACAGTGTTATTGCAGTGCTCAGATACACATTTTCTAAATAAAAAGTGCCTTCAAATATGATTTCATTGACTTTGGCCATCTTTCTTATAGGAAAACCATTAATTCTGTAACACTTCATTTTTTTCATCTTTTCCTGCAATGTGGAGCATTTTAACATTTGGGCATGGGAAAAATTATGACTTGTTTTGGTATTTAGATATAGTTAAAATTTTATGAGCAAAAAAATGCATTTCTGTGAATAACATCATAGCAGATGCTAAGATAAACAAAGTTTTGAGGGTTTGTCTATAGCCAAGTGCTGTCAAGGCTCATCAGAATGGTAACAAAAGCCTGATGGTTGCTTCTGTATTGTCAGTGTACAACTGCTAGACTAATGACCTTAATGCTGTAAGTAAGGTTTTTGTATTATAATAACAACATAAAAGACTGAGCTATGAGGAAAATATTGATAGAATAGCTCCTTAAGGCACTGCGAATGAAAGCAATGTAACTTTATATATCACAATGGTACATCAGAGGCTATGCAGTGTCATATTTAGATTATTATTTACTTTGTACATAGATGAGCTATGTCAGCTCAGTATACAGATATGGAGTATATAGGCTATATCTCTTTTTAACATAAAACACAATTCATTATTAAGAAATATTTCTTCTCACATTTTAATGACACATCACAGTTATACTATTAACAATAAATATAAGCAAACCTCATATGTGGGGATCTATGCAATTAGTTGCTATGTAACAAAATGAGAGGCAGTATTGTGAAAGTGGCTGCCAAGAATGTTTTGCAAATACAGAAGAAACACCTGAAGCAGTTATGAATAATTACACTAATGCATTCTCAAGTTCAGAGAGCAGCTGTAAGTCAAACAGTGAAAATGAAGTATTGTGAATGGATCACTACATTGCTGGATATAAATGCAAATGGTGATCATACAAGTGTCTAACAAAATATCATTGTTGCTCTTGGTTTGTCTTTGATAGTACCTGGGGCAAGCTGCACTTGCCATTGCAATGATAAAAAGTATGAAAAGTAAAGGAAACTAAACACAAAAAGCAAAAAAATGCAAAAGCAAACCAATAAGAAAGTCACATTCACACATATCATTTGGTCAACTAGTTTTATTTTTGACCCTCAAAGCTGAGCATTTGTTGTGCCAGAGATTCATGTTATCCATTGGGTTTATCAAACCTCCTAAACATCCCTAATTGCACTCTGATTCACTTTGGGGCCATGAGGAGATCAAGTCACATACTGCAGTGCAGAGGCATAGCTGGATTTTGTAGTGCCTGGGGAGTTTTTTTTTTTACTGAATTCTCCACCCTTTCTGCACATGATTGTGACAGCCTGTGGTGGGGAATGAAGTGGGCATCAACACTGCCCAGCCTCTCACTTCTGCAAAGGGCTTGACATCAGCAGGAAGCCAAGCCTGCCCCAGAGAGCAGTAAGTACTGTTGTCTGTACAAACCCTACCAGAAAGGACAGCATGTTAGAGTGCCATGACATGGTCCCCCTATCACCTTCCCTCAGAATGTTCACACCATCCTGTCTGCCAGGGGTATTAAGTACACAAGTTGAGAACTGAACTAGGTTGCCTGCATACCACAAAATCACTTAGAGCACTGTCTCTAATCATGTAATCTCTAATATATCTTTAAATATCTTATTAAAATTGTCTTGGGTCTCACTTATCACATACTAATCTATGTAACAAATAATATGACTACTGAGTTTTTCCTTACATATTTACTCAAGCTCACGTTATTGTTTTTCATTGCACTCTACTGTAAAACATATGTTCTGTTTTTCTCATTAAATTTTTTCACTCCTATGTTTTGTAGTGTAACATGATACTTTGTGATTTAAAATATCTGTACTTGATTTTTGAAATATTGTGATTGTGGAGCTTTTCTCCCTGGGCCTCCTCTGAAAATAGGCACTTTCTGGCCTAGTCAGACTTGCCTGATAAACAAATGTCAAATAAATAAATAAATACATAAATATTAGTTCTGACTCTACAGGAAACAAAAATTAGTCACATAACCAGCATGCAGAAGCCCTTAAGGTAGCATGTCTAAACTTGTACATCTGGCAACATCCTAGTAATATGTGACTCCATTGCTAGACACACAGCTGTTCCACTTAATAGGTTCAGTAAGGACAGAGTGACTTTTGGCTGTGTCACAGGTGCCATAATCTGCAGTTTCAACAGGTCCCTCAACTCCCTTCACCCAAAGTACAGATTTGACCTGATCATTGCCCACTTGGGAGTGAATGCTTGAGATGTACCTCCTTGGATCATATCAATAAGAACATGATTGGGGCACTCAGAGTTTATATCTGAACTGGGTGTGAAACTAGTTTTGAACAGTATCATATGATCACCAAAAATGATGCTTCAGTACAACACAAAATAATTGGCTTTAATTACTGGCTCAGCTTCTGGTGACATTCTTCGGGATCTGATATATGTCATGCCAGGAGGAGATAATAGACAACCTCAACTGCTCTGCTAGGGATGATCTGCAAATCTCTCCTTCTGGCTTACATATGTTGGCCAAAACTTTTTCCTCCCCCATAATGCCTTTTTAGGCAAGGTCAATCCCTTCAAATTACCTACATAGCCAATGAATAAGGTGGTACTGCTACATGCTAGAAGCTTTAACAAAATGTTGAACTCCTTACAGTCATTCCTAATGCTGGGAAATATAATATATGCATAGTTACTGAAACCTGGTTTTAGAACAGTGATAGCAACCCTGCATTACAGAGATTTAATGCATACCTATCCTTCAGACCTAATGCCAAACTGGAAAGTGTAGCTGGTGGGATAGTATTTGTTTTTCTGTGACATCATTTCACTCCCAGACTCATACCACAGGGAAATGACCTCGAACTCCTCCACATTCAACTCATGATAAACAAAACCCAATACCACATATTTGCCAGCTACCATACCTCCTCTATGACCCCAGCAAACCATGACTCACATCTAAACAAATCAAATTGTCTCACTATAGAGCCTAGCAATATCTTCTTGGATGACTTCAACTATCCTTCTATACATTGGAGACCCTATACTACCACAAATAAGCATGCACCAAGATTTTTGGACTTCATTAATGCCAAATCATTAGACCAACTTGTGCAGGCCCCAGTGAGGGGCTCACAAATATTGAACTGTGTTCTCAGCATCCTTATCACTCCCCCCATCCCCACTCAGCACCTATCAAATCACTGATAGAATATGGGAAGTGCACACTGCCATTTATTGACAGTAACCCTTCATTATGGAACCCGTTAACAGAAATATAGGAAGTCTTCAAACCCTGCTTCTAAATCGTTTAGGGTTTGTTAAAGGCAGAGCTTGTCTCCTAAACCTGGTGCGGTTTTCTGAACAAGTCACCAATACACTGGACTTGGCAAAATAGGCTCACACTGCATACCTTGTTCAAAACCAGTGATACTTTTCCACATTCTGGCATCATTGATAATACTATCAAACTAAATGTAAACACTTATGTTAACTGCTGGAAAGCAAACTGGCTCACTGCCAGAATGATGTCTATTACAGATGGAGACATACTCTCTATTTAAAGAGT
The DNA here is from genome assembly GCF_019279795.1 of Protopterus annectens. Lineage (NCBI taxonomy): Eukaryota > Metazoa > Chordata > Ceratodontiformes > Protopteridae > Protopterus > Protopterus annectens. The sequence goes on from NC_056741.1 coordinate 1,609,878,926, forward strand.
AGTTACCAGTGAGGTACCCTAGAGATCTGTATTGGGACCACTCCTCTTTGGTATGTGCTCTTCTGACATTAAGGCTGACACTGAGAGTTGGTGTCTGATGGAGTTTGCTAATGACAGCAGACTGGAAGCTGTCATAAACACCACAACTGACAATGGTATTCTCTAGGAGGGCTTAGAGTGGACTAACAAGTGGTGCTTAGATCACATCCACTAACTAAATACCATGAAATGCATGGCTGTGTCCTTCACCAAACTTTGGCACCCATGTTCCTGTCACAACTCCGTAAAAACTGAATTGATCATTAGTGACTTGGGCACTTTCTAAGACAATGAAGAATTCTTTAACCACCATGTTATCATGGTTGGTAGGAAGTATTTTTATATGGGTAGATTGATCACCAGGGTTATATCTTATAGCTACAAGGAAGCCATCACCCCCAACTACTACTCCATTATCAGGCCAGTTAGAGAGTATATGTACTTATCTAAGCACATGATCCAGTTGGTGAGACCACAGCTCTATCTTACTAAGACAATCAATGACATGTCCAGGTTGATCTATCCTGACTGCCATAAAGGACACTCATTCTTTTCTATGTCTTATCAACTACCTTTGCCTACCAAAAAGAGCCTCAAAGGATCCAGTCCTATGCATCCTCTTTATATCCTTACACTTATTTGTATTCCTTAATGCCATCAGTCATCACCGGAACAAAGGTAATCTACTTTAACAATTTCCCTAGACTTATCCAAAACATTTGATACTATCTCACATCAGAAACCTCTACTCAAACTCAAACAACTTGGACTCACCAGCTCCACCACTGCCTGGTTCTGGAGCAACCCAAATGACAGATCTCATTTTGTGAAAAGAAACAGTTTGCACTCCTCCTTTTTGACAGTGTTTGTAAGTGCTATCTCAAGGCTCTATATGTGACCCTTCTTGACCTCTTGTATTCAACAAATTTATCAATGATCTCCAAGCTGTAACTAATCCAGCCTGAATAACAAAATATGCTGCTAATCTGCACCCCAGTCTACTGAGCTCATAACTTGTTTGAACTCCAAACAATAACTCAAAATGCCTTCTCATTAGAAGCCTGGCTTAACAACTCCCAACTACTTCTGAATCGTAGGGGGGAAAAAAAGCTAACGTTGCTCACACCTATGCACTGCTCTGACAACAAAACCTCTTGTCAATTACAAACTAAAATGAAATCAGTTGCTAATACAAAACTTTTGGTAGTCATCAGAGATGAAAATCTAAATTTTGACCAGTACTTTCAAAACTTTTATTAAGAAAACCCATCAAAATCCAGGCCTCCTGCAAACAGCCATGCATTTTCATGCTAACAGTAATAGTAAAATACCAGAGCATGTCTATTTCCAACACTATTGTATGCCACAACACTGTTCAGTAACTTGCAAACAATACAGTTACCTAAGTTAAAACAATACTACAACAAAATCATAAAATGTGTGGCCATCACACCAACAAAACCCATTACTTTACAGCCTTGAATCTCCTTAACTGGATGCAATTCCGTAATAATTTCACTTACTGATATCCAAAAAACGCCCACAACACAATGTATTTTCAAGAAAGGTGTCGATCACTACAAAAATACTTTATAGTGTTAGAGCCCTAATTGGAAGCTACGATCAACAAACACCTTGTCTCAACATCTACAATCCAAAATGCTGCTAGCAATACTTTGCATTCTAACTTTGTATCCAACATTTGGAACTCCATTTCAACATGCATCAGACAACAATCAGCTTCATCTATGTTTAACATGCACCTGAAGCAGTGTCTCACAGATTCCTGGCTTTGCTCCTGCTCCAATACCCTGGACTGGTCCATCTCATGGCAGTCTCTTATCTACCTATCACTTCCTCATTCCACAACCTCAGGAAAACATTGTGAATTACCAATGAGATTTTACTACTGCAAATCCCCTTCTACTCTAACTAGCAGGCTGAATCATCGCTGACTGACTGACTTGAATCAGCTCTCGTGTATCCTTTTGAAATCTCTCAATCCAACTGCTAACAATTGCTCTCACCTTCCCCTCTTAATTCATCATCCTATAAAAACACACAAACTACTTGATGATTATTGTAACCATAAATGCTTAACTTGCTAAAATTAATCCTTTCTTCTAGTTAACGGATGGATACTGTTATACGGCTATTGTATTTAATACCTAAATCCATATTTTTCAGTATGGTCATTTAGTAAATTTGCAAAGTATTTACTGCTTAACTGATTTATTGCTCTTTGTGTTTTGAATTTTTCTCCATGGGCTTTCACTAAAAAGGGATTATTTGATGCTGTGTTGGAATTTCCCAGATAAATGTGAATAAATAAAGTAAGTAAATATCTTTAAAACTAATAATACCCTACACACCAACTCAAGAGATATGAACTTCCACCTCAATATATGAAGTACCTACCAAGCTGTTCTGGTTAATATAAATGGTGTAGAGCCTGTGACATTTTGCTTGAAAAGTTTAAGGTATTTTCTTAATTATTTACTGAAAGTCTAAAAATGTCTGATGCAAGATAAGACCATCTCTCTTCTCACAAGCCTAGCAATTATAATTATTTAATTGTTGAAACTGTTATTCTAGGATCCAGTTTCAATTTTCCTGGTATAAAAAAGGGAATATGGAGACTATCTGTTCAGAAAAAATGACTTTCTGCACAGCTGATGTAATATTTTTGAGTCTCTGGACTGCAATGACATTTCTGTATGGATCTTTGCCAACATTGCCTGAAAGTAATTAGAGCCTGATGTCTTTTCAGGTATCCTCAAACAAATAGTGGTCATTGGTTTTCTTTAAAATAAGCCATCTCCTGACTTGGGTCACTTGCACTGCTACAAAAAGATCCCTAACTTACATCTTGGAGGAGAGGACTGTTTGTGAGAAATTCGCCTGGTCACAAACAGAAGAGCTTTAACCAACAATAACCATTTTTGTCACTTTCTCTCCTGGATTTGGTAAGATGTAGCAATGAAGCAGTTCTTGCTAAGGAGGTGAATAACTTTTTTTAACATAAAGATTTATTCTAATCATGTTGAAACCAATGGCATCTTTTGATACTGTAGTACACAACATGTTACAAGAATGACTGGTTATTTTGGGGGGAGTGGGGGCTTTCCTAAAATGGTTTAATTAATTTTTGGGAGGCAGGTCTCAATTAAGCAGTTTCCTGGATCTATTTGTTTGCCTAGACTGTAGTTATCTGTGGGAAAAAACAGGATTCCATTTCACTAACTGTACTACTTTTACTCTAACCACTGCTGCTGGTGATAACAATAGGCCTTCAGAGTAATGGAGTAGGTCATAAAGAAAAAAATGGTGGATGTAGTTGGCCTGTCCCCCAGGATGCCCTTAAACTCTACTACCCCCAGATGTATCACAGAAATCTGGGAGTTAGTAGGTAGTTGGTAGACCTGGCAATATATATGGGCACTGTGTAGGCAGCCAAATCATGAGAAGGAAAAAAAAGACCCTTATGACACTGTTGAACTACCAGCATGGTAATAAGCTTGGAGTCATTGTGGGGGATAAAAAGAGTGAGTGAACTAAATGTTTCTACTCATATATTACTGGGAGGAGGAGATGAGCACTGGAGTTGGCAGAAAGTCTGTAACAAACAAGGTTCAACCAGCTAGTGTCAGTTAAAGCTCTGCAAGAGCAGATACTATTTAATGAAACTCACATGTGGTAAAAGTAGAAACAAGGAGTCAACAGTATACCAAGTTTGGCTTTTATACAAAATAATATTTTCAGCAAGCATTTGATGCAAATATAAAATAGCAAGAAATGTTAGCTTTTAAACATAATGTGCTAGGGTCCATGACCATGCCTGATGAAATGAGTTTTGATACAGTGGTCTTGTAAACATTCTTATTTTGGGGGTCTTAACTGAAAAAGGCTTTATCTGGGGAAGATTCAGCTGCATACATCCCTTATTTGTGCATGATCATATGGAAAGATCTGTTTTTACAATAAGCAGTGAATGAATCCTTCAGCACAGAGGGTCAGAGCAAACAGAAGTCTTAAGAGTTGACAGTTGCAGGGAATGTTCTATTTAGTAGTAAGTGATTATGAAGTGAGATCACCTCAGTACCCAGAGTCTGTTTAAGCAGAACCGCACATATGGTGGATTCAGTAAAAATCTAGACAGGGCAAGCGTTTTACTACTGAATGAGACAGACATGGAAAGTTTTTTTTTTTTCAGAGTATAGGCCACAATATTTGCAATGGTTTCCAGTAATAACTGTAGACGAAGATCCTCTGCGTGGTTTCAGAACAGAGATCAATCAGCAATGGAAACATGCATTGATGTGATTGTACCGGCAGTGAACTTTTTGTCAAAGACAAACAGACTCCATTATATTAAATCTTTGTACTTATTGTCTCTAGTTTTAGCATCCAAGTTTGTTTTTAGAATTGTACAAATTTTATTGTGTTCTAATCTGCAGAAGAACAGTGTTCCATAGTCTGGAAAGAAGATACAGAAAGAAAAGCAATCATACATACATACAAACATATTATAGCAGTTAATAACAAACTACACAATACAAAAGGAAAAGAAAAGGGAGACTTCATAAATATCACTGAGAAATAGTAGCCTTTTTAATGCTTTTAGACACCTATGACATTCTACAAAACATGCCAGGCATTTAGCCAAGTACAAGTAATTACCAGGTACATCAGTTTTCAGCAAAATATACATTGTTGTAATATTTATGGCTTTAATATTATTTCTGAAATCTCAAATGCAATCAGTAATGTAATCATCTAAATTTCACAGTAATCCACCAATCAAGGTTTACCACCCAAATTACTGTGAGATCACGGAATGTACTACCATTACAAGTAAGAAAATTTAACTCACTGCAATCATTCAAGAAGTATTTAGATGCTAAGTTTGGTTTCACTTTCTACTCTCTTACCCTGTAGCCTGCTTTATGATGGTCCTTTGCCTTTGCACAGCTAACTAGAAACTTAAAAAGAAAAAAAATGATATAATCACTGAGATAATCTTTATCTCTCTGCATGTAGAAGTTCATATTGATTTATCCAAGACACTTTTCATCCAATCACAAAACATCTAAAAATTCAAAAACACAAGGGGGTGGCTTATAACAAAACCAAGACTTCACTGGGTCCAGAAGGTAAAAAATATTTAATAAGATAAAATATAAGATATAAAACATAGACTCATGCTAAGTGCTTTCGTCTATATAAGGTTTCCTCAGATCAAGGAATCACAATTTAAATATATGAACCAACCAATTACAAAACAGACACAGTTAAACAATTATATAGTTCTCAAGAATATAGTAATATAAATCACCTACTACTCAGTGAAGTTCACCGGTCACAACAAAGTAGATCAGGAACCAAAAAACTGGTGAACATACACGGAAACAGTCAATTTTATAATATCAGGATAATCCACAAACAGGCACGAGTATATTCCAAAACGTAAGACTTTTATTCGAAGGCACAAAACAGACAGATGAGCGCTTTCACATACACAATGTATGCTTCTTCAGATCCAATTTCTTATGCTTTAGCCACACCATTAAATACTCTAAGTTGATTAAACCAATTAAAACAATTATATTAAGTGTATCAAATAAATCAATTAACCAACGAAACCAGTAGAATCAATTAAAATATATAGGTTTTCTAAAGTTGGTTGTCAGAATAAGGTAAAATACAATGGTTTTATTCAATGCTGGTTAAAGCTATAGCGCTATAAATAAAACTAAAACTAAAAACATTTACTAGCAGTCGTACTGTGGATGGATAGCATAATAAAATATGATATATAATAAAATGCACACATTAACTAGCAATACTAATATATACATATAATTCAACACTACAGTATCTATAAGTGAATAAATAAATAAATAAATAGGTCATATCCAGATAATTATAAATAAATAAATAAATAAGTAAATCCACATTATTAATAAATTCATACTACACATATAATCATTAATAAGGTGTATGTCTTTATATACTCATGAATTAATTATGTACAAATTGATTATGTACAAATTGAATAGTCATGTCAGTATTTAAACATAATATATTGTATAGGATTTATAATATATATATATATATATATATATATATATATATATATATATATATATATATATATATATATATAAAACAATATAATGTGATGTTAATTAACAGTATATATGTATGAAGTTTGGTTTCACTTTCTACTCTCTTACCCTGTAGCCTGCTTTATGATGGTCCTTTGCCTTTGCACAGCTAACTAGAAACTTAAAAAGAAAAAAAAATGATATAATCACTGAGATAATCTTTATCTCTCTGCATGTAGAAGTTCATATTGATTTATCCAAGACACTTTTCATCCAATCACAAAACATCTAAAAATTCAAAAACACAAGGGGGTGGCTTATAACAAAACCAAGACTTCACTGGGTGCAGAAGGTAAAAAATATTTAATAAGATAAAATATAAGATATAAAACATAGACTCATGCTAAGTGCTTTTGTCTGTATAAGGTTTCCTCAGATCAAGGAATCACAATTTAAATATATGAACCAACCAATTACAAAACAGACACAGTTAAACAATTATATAGTTCTCAAGAACCAAGTAAAAAAGGTTACATCTTATTAGATCTCAATTTCAAAGCACTATTTAAAGATATATATATATATATATATATATATATATATATATATATATATATATATATACATATATATATATATATATATATATATATATATGGGTCTACCTGATTTGGTCAACGGCTCATATGATCGAAACTCATTTGGTTGACAGCTCATTTGGCTGACAAAAAGTATTCAAGGCAAAAACCTGGGATTTACCCCCTCCCCACTGTTGTGCGACCGTGGTGTTGTTATATATAGTTGGGGGTGTGTGAGGGGCACAGCCCCCCCCACATTGGGGGTGTGGGGGGTGAAGCCCCCCACCTAGAATGTTTGTCAACCAAATGAGCTGTCGACCAAATGATTGTCAGTCATATGAGTTGTCGACCAAATGAAGTAGATCCATATATATATATATATATATATATATATATATATATATATATATATATATATATATAAGCCTGGTTTTATGTTGGCATTCAAAGCAATTTCCCAAATAGTTCACAATACTCCAATAAAGTTTTCCAATCACCTGCCCTGTGCTCAGCAGCCAACTCATTGATTACACCAAATTTAAACTTTATAGTAGATGTGCCAGTACAATTTTTAGTGTGTTTAAAGAGCACATTGTTTTCCTTCTTCTTTGAAATATCATGAAAATGCTCATAAATTCTCTTCTTTAAAGAGCGTTCAGTCTTACCCACATAAAAATCCCCACAGTCCTGGCACACACTAATGTATACTACCCCAGTAGTGGAACAGTTAGCAAAAGTGGTGGTCATTAGTCTACTGTCATGGTAGCTGATGGAAAAGGTATTGCCATCCATTACATAACTACAATAATTACAAAAGCCACACCTCCATGTACTGGGTCTCTTCAAACTAACTGATCGATTACTATCTTTAATCTGCTTTAAGTTGTCCTTTAAGTTAAGGCCTCTTTTAAAAACAAAAGAAGGCTGTTCACCTGCACATTTCATTAACTCCACATTCTGACCCAAAATATTCCAATTCCTACAAATGATGTTCTTAATTAAAAAAGAAGTGTTATAATATTGCATTTAAAACAGAAGTATTATTGTATTTTAACACCATCAAGGTGTTATATCTGTTGGTAAAAGAGAATGTAGTCCATGAGGGACAAGTGTTTGCTACAGAAAGGAAATGGGTACCCAGTATAGGTGCATATCTTGAAAATCTACCCAGAATGTCGAACATACATTTATTTATTAGGTCATCAGGGTATACTCTGTTTAAACATCATATAAAGAGTGTCTAACTCAGTTTCAAAAAGTTCATCAGAAGTCATCCTAGATATTCTTAGCATTTGGCCCCTTACCAAATTGTGTTTGAGTTTCATAGCATAGCAGCTGTGGAAGTGAAGGTAAGAATTCGAGAAGGTGGGTTTGCAACAAATGACGGACTGAAAACTGTTACTATATTTAATAATAGTGATGTCAAGGTAATTCATCTTCTCAGTGGAAAAGGTAGAGGTGAACGTCAAATATCCAGTGGTATTGTTCATATATTCGGAGAACTTCAAAACCCTCTCCTTAGTGTCCACCAAAAATACAGATATTATCTGAAAATCTAAAATATCTAAAATATGTGTTCCAACATTGGGAATAATTACAACTAAAAATGAATCTCATTTCCCAACTCCACATTATCATGTGGGCATGGTATGTATCTTGAAGTTAAGGAGCTTATTGAGATAGAAGTCATTTTACATTTTATATTAATTTGCATTTTTTAAGCACTCTTTATGCATTTCTTATGTATTTTTTATGTATTTTATTTGTGTCTAGTTTTAGCATGTATAAATAATTTTATATAGGAATATACATACATACATTATAGAACACAAACTAATTTATTAATTATTAAATTCTAGAAATGATTTGTGTTGTTTAATACAAGTTAATTAATTATTCATTCTAACTTGGTCATGTGATCTATGAAATGTGAGGTAATTGATTGAGGGGATGGTATTTAAAAGTGTGCTTTATGTGATGGCTTTTCAGTCTGAAGAAATATTGATATTACTCTATACGAAAATGCTAACTGGATTTGGTTTTAAAAAACATTTTGGATTTTGGATTTTTTTCTAGTAGTGCCCGTTATCTTTTGCCATTGTTTTTGTTTTTCTGAACATATGGGTTGATGCCTAGCTGGGAGAGTTTATCGATTATGCCCGAGTGAGGAATAGTGTCAAAGGCTTTGGCTAGGTCAAGGTAGGTGCTGTGCACTGTCTTCCCCTCATCCATGGCTTTGGTGACTGTTTCAAAGAAGTCGACCAAGTTTAACAGGCATGATGTTTCTTTGACAAAACCAAACTGTGTGGGGTCAAACATTTGGAGGTTGCCAATGTCCTTGTTTATAAGGTCCATGCTAATGCATTCCATGGCCTTGCAGATCAGGCTAGATATGCTGATGGGCCTATAATTGCCTGGGTCAGTGGATGCTCCACCTTTGTGTAGAGGGATGACAGTGGCTGTCCTCCATTCAGCTGGGATGAAGCCGGTGCTCAGGCTTTGGTTGAACAGGGTGTCTAATGGAGATGGCAAACAGTGCATTGTCATCCCTTTTGGTAAAAACTCTGCACCCATGAACTACCACATAGTCGGTAGTCTACTTAACACCAAAAGTGTGATAAGAGACCTTGGGACACAGGTGGACAGTAATCTCTCCTTTGATAATCACATCACCACAGTAGTCAGGAAATCCTTCTACATGGCACAACTCATCACAAAAGGTTTCTCATCCAGGAAAAAAGAGGTCATTGTTCCGCTCTACTCATCACTCATTAGACCCATTATAGAGTACAATGCCCCTTTTGGTATGTAACTCACAAGACATCTACAACAACTGGAAAGGCCACAGAAATACCTCACAAAGAGGATTACTGGTCTCAAACAGACTACGCAGACCGTCTCAAAAAACTCCAGCTTTACTCTGTCGCATATCACCTACTCAGAGGCGATCTCTGCCTAACATGCAAAGCTATGTCAAACCCAGAGCTGTTGGACAGGCTCCACTTAAAGAAATCCCAATCCCTCTGAGCGACACGCTCTAGGGACCTACACCTTGTCACCACAATAAACAGAACATGCTAGAGGGATAGATTCCTGTCCCAGAGATTTCCCATACTCTGGAACAAACTACCTATCTGTATCAAGCAAAGCTCCTCATTAGCACTCTTCAAGAAAAATCTTGATGATTGGATGGGAGATAGGAAATTCACGCCAGGGATCACGTCTGTGGCTCTGCTTGACAGGGGCACAGGAAATTAATTTTCTTGGATGGCAAAAGCCAGGGTACCATTTGGCTAGGCTTATATAGGCCCTAGGGCCAATAGCCTAGTACCTACCTATGAACAAATGAACCCATGAACCTATAAAAGCTCATGCCTAAGTTCATGTAGGATACAGCCATGGAGTCTGTATTTTTTGCCTTTGAGAGGGCATAAAGAACCTGCTCCCTGGTGATGAGGGGAGGGTGCAGTTGTTGGGGATGTCCTGATTTACTGATGGGGGGACAAGGAGTGACGTTTTCACTGAACCTGTCTGCCAGGAGGTTGGCTATATCTATGGCATTTGTGTATGTGGTGTTATTGACCATCAGTTCAGAGCAGATTTTGGTGTTGCCTTTGAGATTGCAGACATATGTGAAGAAGGTCTTGTGATTGTCTTTGGTGGATGTGGCCAATTTGGACTCAAAGTTAGTCTTAGATGATTTCACCAGTGACCTTATTTGCTTGTTCAGGCAAAGGAGAGATTGCTTCCAACTTGGCACCTGCTCCTTTATGGCCGTGGACAGCAATGTTTTCCTTCTGTTATAGTGTTTGTTTATTGCTGCTGTCCACCAGACAGGTTTACTCTTCCATGAGGAAGATGATTTGGTCCTGTCAGGTATTGCTGAGTCCATACAGCTATGTAGTTGCTCCTATAGTTTTTTGGTGTTGGCTTGGACATTAATGCTAGTTCCATCTGAAGGGATGGTGGCTGTAAAGCTGCTTATACCTGTTCTGTGGAGAATGTATTCAGCTTTGGAAAAGTTTTTTTCATTTGCCCCTGACAAGGGGGGGGGGGGGGTCAGGGGAGATGGTGACTTCAAAAGTGATCGCTTTATGGTCGGATCTTACCAAGGAGGATGACACTGTAAGAGTGCTACAGTGGCTGCTCATGTTGGTTAGGACCAGTGCCAGGATATTTTCACCTCTCATAATGGAGTCAACCAGCAGATCCAATGCACTGGCAAAGTCACAGAATCTCTGAACATTCATGTTTGGGCTAGAATAGGTCTTCCACTCTATGGCTGGGTAGTTAAGGTCACCCAGAATCAGGGTAGAGGGTTGAACCTTGATGTATTCAAATAAGTCCAGATAGGTGGAGTGGGTATCCTGAGTCTTGGTTGGGAGTCTGTAGCTAGCTATGATTTGAACAGGTGTTTTGTTAACAGTTAACTGCACTTGGAGTGTCTCCTGTGTGTCATACCATTTGACCAGCCTGGAGATGTGTATGTCTTTGATAAATATTGAAACTCTACCTACTTTGGCTTTTTGGCCCTCCATTTGGGGTCTGAAAGTATGGTAGGATGAATAACCTGGTAAGGTTGTGGTGCTCTCTACAGCTTTGAACCAGGTCTCAGTGACTGCAAAAATCTCAGCATCCTCCAGGGCAAGGAATGCTTGCAACAGGATTTATAAGCATACATATAATATAAGGAAGCAAAACTTAATAGTCCCTTGGCTAGGCATATTGTTGGTTTTCCTGGCCAATCCTTTCTATTTTTTGTGATTGACTCCATTGTGCTGGATGAAAGGTATGGACCGTGAAATTTATACCTAGAAAAAATGGAACTGGAGTGGCAATTGAGACCTAATGTGAGCACCGCCTGGTCTGAACAAATTTCCATAGCCTGCTTATTGAAATTAAAAGCCCTTGACAGATGAAGGTGTAAGTATTTGATATTTCAGGAAAACATTTGCATTACCTTTCGGTACATCTAAGCAGCCATGGTTTATGTTGCTGGCTCACTATGGCTTTAACTTATTTAATTTGATTGGATTATTTAAAGCATACAAGTTTTGAAGTTACCCATCTGAAGAAGTTTTCATAGCAAGATGAAAGCGCTTACCTAAGTATCTTATTGAGATTTTTAACTGGATGTGGATTTATTTACATTAAAGTGATTTTTTAATGGTTTAAGTCTTTGGTGGTTTCCAGTCATATTTTTCACATTGTCTTCCTTGAAGAGTTTGTTTTGGTCCTAACAGGTACTGCCGAGTCACTGCAGTTATACAGGTGCTTGTATAGGGCATTGGTGTAGTGCTCAGCATAGTTACCAGTTCTGTTTGAGGAGGTAGTGCAATGAAGTTATTTATATCATCCCATAAGAGGTTATAATCTGCTTTGGAGAATTATTTTAGTCTAGTTGCTAGGGGGTGGAGGTTGTTGGGTGTGATAGTTACTTCAAATGATACTGATTTGTGATCAGATCTCACCAAAGATCAACTCACAGTGGGGGTGCTACATTGGCCTCCCATATTTGTAAGCACCAGATCCAGGATGTTGGCACCTCCAGTGGGGGTATCGACCAGCTGGTCCAGGGCAATGGCATTGACAAAGTCAAGGAACGTTTGGGCCAGTGAGTTTGAACATGAGTAATCCACCCAGTCAATGCTAATGCAGTTAAAGTCACCCAAAACCATGGTGTTCGGATGTATCTTGATAGAGTCAAGTTGATCCAAATAGGCAGAGCATTTGTCCTGATTCATGTACAGACTTCTGTAGCTGGCAATGAATTGAATAGGTGTCCTACCAACAGTTACTTTCACCTGAAGTATCTCTTGGGCATCATACTGTTTAATCAATCTGGAGGTGTATTTATCTTTGATGAATATTGATATTCTGCCTCCTTTAGTTTTCTTGCCTTCTGTTTGTAGTCTGAACATGTGGAAGGAGGTGTAACCCAGTATGGCTGGGGTGCTCTCCACAGCCTTGAAACAGGTGTCTGTGACTGCACAAATGTCTGTGATGTCCAGGGAAAGGACTGCTTCCAGTAAGTGCAGTTTCATGTTAAGACTCCTACCATTTAGCAGCATGATCTTGGGATTGCTTTTGGTTAGTATTTTTACATCAGGAGTTTTGTCCTTTTGACACTGCCTAAAAAGGTACTATGGAGGTGGCAAGAGTCTTAGCCAGTAGCCAAGGTCCCCGGGATGACAGGTGAAGACCATCTCTGGCAAAGGACTGAGACCTGTCGATCATGTCATCCCAGGCTGACAGATACTGAATCTCCTTAGAATGTCACCATAAACTAAACCAATTATTAAAGTCAGTGATTTTCTGTTTGTATTGAGGCATCATTCTAGGTAAAGGTAAAATGCTCCTTAAGACTTGGGACATACCTACCCAAGACACATAGTCCGAGAGTTCAGTCATGTCTCTCTTCATATAGTCCAGAGAGGTATGTTTCAAGTCATTCACACCAACATGGACTATGAGGAAATCATAACATTACCTGTTGTTGAGAGACTTGAGTGCATATATGATATGATGGATCCTGGCACCTAACAGATAGCTGACTGTGACCCTTTTCTTATCCAGCCTGGTGAGAGGGACATCTGTGCATCTCCCAATGGAGTTAGTGTTTAGCTTTATGGGCTTGACAGGTGAGACACTGGTACATGAGCTATTGTGTGTATTGTGTTCTGCAGATGAATTATCATATGTAGCATGCTTGTGTTTGTGTTTGGGAGGTCTCTGGTGTTTAGGTAAGTTTCTGGCAAGGTCCTCTGCATGTGTAGGTATGTGTGATGTGGGTTTGGGTGGATTAGGTGGTGATTTGTGCATGCTGGCAACCCCCTCAGTGTCAGATGTATTGGCAGGCATGTGAGAGAACATGGATTCAAGGCTTTTAATATAGCTGCATCTCTCACATGTTGAGTTTGTGTGGACTAGAAGTAGGGGGCTGTCTGTGTACATGAGGCAATTGCTACACTGCCTCAGGATGCCCATGTCGACCAAGCTGGCTGGAGAAATTGTGAGAAGTCGTCCATCCATAGTGCTAGGTAAATTTGCATGGTCAGAAACAGGAATATGGCAGGAAAAGGGTAACACATAGGAATAACTAGTGGGCAAGGTGAGTTAGCACCTTAGAGCCTAGGCTTAATGCTACACTAGTCAGTAGAGCAGGGCAACAGAAAAATGCTTGAAGCTGTTATCACAATGGGTGCTTACACAGCTTTACTAGTAATGCCTCTGCCTGAAAATGTGCTAAAGATGAGGACTACACTAATGGGATACAGCTGTATCTAAGGGAAAAATTGTCGGAATTATCTGTCTGGCTATGGTGCACAATTGCATGGCAGTGCACAGTGTTGTAGGATGTACAAACAAACAGAAACACACTCAAAGATGGGGCTTAAATACCAGAAGGTTAAACCCTAAAAAAAAAACTTAAAAAAAGCTCAAAAGAACCAATGAGGTGCTTACTGCAAGCCCTCAACCTTTACCAGCCTGGTGCCAATCAGCACAATCTTCTCAACAGAGTGCACAAGGGCTCTTTCCAATCCAAGATGGCCTGGAAGATGTGCTCAGAACAAACAGCCACTACAAACAGACAAGCCAGATGCAGCAAACTTGTATCTGGACTATGCTACAGCTACTAGCTACAGTATTTTAGGCTGAAAAAACTAAAGGAATGTTTACCACAGCAGAAAAACAGCAGTGAGACACTATATAAATGTTTAAAACAGCAAAAAAAAGCAAGGAGATTCTAAATAATGCTTTTAACTGCAAACAATTCAGTTATATAACACACTCCTTGGAGGGGGGGGGGGGGTCACACCAAACAAACAGATGCTTTAGAAGCAGAGAAAATTTCCAGTAAATACTTTACAAAACAGTGAAAATATCAAAAAAGTTTGGAAACAGTAAAAACAGTAAGAAAAGGTGATTTAACATGCCCATTAAAGCAACCAATTGCAGTACAACAGTGCAGATTCATTTATAGTAATAAAATACAGTAAAAAAAGTTGGCAGCAGACAATAAAAAGTGCAATAAATAGTAAGAATAAGCAATAAACTGTAAAAAAGAATTAGGAAAACAGGCAACTTATTTTTTTAGGAAGCTCAGAAGCCTCTAGTCGTTTGATATCTCAGCACAGAATTGTGGCTGGTAGCCCTTCTCAGTTCAGCTCGGTATGAACAAGCATTTCAGATTTATGTGTCAGACTGTCTGGTCTGGATTTTAATTCCACATTGTATTGCTATAATCTCAAGAACACAACTTAAAATTTTGCATTTGCAACTTTCTGAAGATACATTCCAAAGGGGTAAGATCTATTTATTTTAATATGTCTCTTATACCCACAATCACAGAATTTCTGACAACCAAAGACTAAGGCCAGCACCGAATTTACATTATGCACATAATTTTTCTTTCACCAACCAGACCGCTCCATGCAAAAGCAATATGTCTGTTCTCTTACAGTATGACCAATATTTTTGGCTTGCATCCATTTGAAGCATCATAGGTAATGTTCCATCAAAATACTGAAGTATAGTTTAACAGTCTTCTTATTAAATTAAAGCTTTTGGTTTAACCTGGCTTCTGTACTCCTTGCCGAATTATATTAATTTGTATGGTGGAGTTTGTATATCTACAGCAGCTCATGTGCTTTTTAATCTGACTATAGCCTATTAGAAGTCAGAAGCAGTGAGAATATGATATATGTAGTTTAGTGACTGCCCACCAATCAGCCATTTTACTTTATTCATTTTCAGAACTTGTGATCTTAGTCTGTTTAATACTAAAAAAAACAAAAGGCACTTTGTTTTGTGCAGTCACAAAACAAAATATCATCAGTTATGTTTGAATCTCATACTTAGTCCTCACTCATAACAACAACAGTACTTTGAAAGACCTCTGGAGCTGATGAAATGTTAGAAAGTACACTAAGGACTTTGTACCTGGCTACTAGTATTTTAACCTTACCCAAGTAAGAGCTTACATCATCAAGTATGATATGCAAAAACATTATGCTTAGATTAGACATGGAGAGAAAATTGGTTAGGTATAGAAACAGTCACCTGATTGTCTGTAAAGGATAATATTAGCTCAGAATCCTTTCATTAAGATTTTGTGACTCTATACAAAGCCTGTGGCTTGCTTCACGATAATTAGCAGTGTCAACTCATTCTGTAAGCTTAGCATGTTTAAAAATTACTACTATCTATACATTTAATTTCTTACCCCATCTTTTCTAAATAAGCTTTGGGTATTCTGCGTGGTGAATGTCTCACCAGCATGGCTTCTCTGGAGAATTTAATGCTGCATGTTGTATTCAATCAACCTAGATCATCAAACTCATTATAATAGATCCTAGAATATCAGTCCTAGTGCTTTGCAAATTCTGTTTCTGCATGTGCAGTGATCCTGATAAGAGAGATGCCTTTTCTACAGTCTATTTTTTCTGTGTACCTTTTGATTGAAGAAACTAACATTCTATATTTTATTCATTTCTGTTTTTGTGTCTAATACCAGCTGTTTCTACACCATGTTTGACTAAGCAGTGACTCACACAATGTCTGTCTGCTTAATCATTCTGTATGACCTGTGCAACCACATGAATTATTCTATTTAACACGCAAAGCATTACTTACTTAACTCAGTTTCTACTCTAATCATTGGACTGTTTTACAATCACGTTCCTTTGCATTTTTTTTTATCATTCTCTATTTGCATGGCTTAATTCTTTTAATCATACCCAGTGACGCACATGCATCTTTACCATGTGTACTGGATTTATTTAATTGAGCATGCAATATATGAAAAGGCTGCCTACAGATCTCTTTTTATATACACTTGATCCACGGGCTTCAATTTACATCACTAATAAGACAAATGGACAGACACATTCTCACTTAGCTTACATTTTGAAGCAAAAATTCTGAACACAGAGTCTGATATTATATTACATGTTATTCATGTATCAAGATTAAACCTAACAGAATTACTGTTCATTTACAAATTTTCTGACTAGACATTTTTGCCACTAAGACTTTCAGATTTCTTTCTCATGCTTTATTTCTTTACAGCCCACTTCTACTATTTTCTTGCATAGTATCTACAGAAGTCACATCTGCAGGACTCAGAGAGTGTTTTTGACTTTACATAATATCTATCTCAGGAATATTAATATTCCGTTTTATTTCTTTTTTGTACTACAACACATTCTTACATAGTGGTTTATCACATTACACACTTTGCAGACCTGATCCTTTATTGTATATTGCCTATTGTCATGACTACAGCCACAATGAGTGCATTTGGTTTATGTTTGTTGTTCATTTTTTACTAGGTGGCATCTTAGGCAGGGAGTTATGCATGCAGCCCTGACAGTTTTTATTCTTTTCATCTTTACAACATTTTGACTTTGCTTTCTCCTTAGTGTCAATTTCTTTGGCCACTGTTTTTTAAGTTTTATAGTTCACTCTCATGAAAGACATCAACTTAAATGAACAGACTGCCTCTTAAGGAGTCATTTTTATACCACAAACAATTATGTAAGCAATAATATGTATCCAAATATTAATTATTCAGCTGGTGCTTCAAATCAGTCCCGTGCATCAATAGTCTACTATGTCCTGGTTTCTGGTAAAAAAGATAAATGTCTTACACAGAATATATTATTCTTTGACTCACAGTATGATTGGAATTAGATTTCAGTAATGCCAAAATATTCTTCCCATTTTCAGAGCCCACATATTAAATAAGCCAATGGCTACATTTGCCAATGCATGAAGAAACATGAGGCAGCTGACTTTCCTTGTTTCTTACTGAGATCTTTCGCAGTGAGATATAGCTCAGATCTTTAGATTTGTGACTTCCAGTTTTCTGATGGCTCCCTATTGAAATGGCAAGTACTGACAAGCCGAAAAAAAAGGGATTGAAAATACAGGAGAAGAGGGAATCTTAAATGACACTATTCTTTAAATTTCTTTTTTTGCAGAAGGCAATCTCCCCACACCAAACTTAAATATACTAACTCAGATGTTGCTATACATCAGAGAAAGGGGCATACTGGATTAAATATATTTAAGTCCATTTTTCAGCTATCCAGTTTCCGTGTTTTGGGATTCTCACTAGTAGGTCCTGACAATTCAAAGGCATACCATTTTTTTATGGTCTTTGTGTTACTTTAGGAGTAGTTGAAGGTTGAATTATCAATATGCTTAGCAAAAAGCTCAAAGATAATCTTGAAAATATATCTCAAAAAAGGCATACTTTGACATTTTATGAGGGAGCATCTTGATGGTAAACTGAAAGACACTTTGTGAAGCAGAGTGTGTGAGAATGGAGCTTATTTAGAAATTTACCTTTCCAAACATATTTAACAGTAAAACCAAGGATGTTCAGTCTGTAGAAGCAACAGTAAGAAAAAGGGAATTATGTGGATGGTGTCTGGGCAAAAAGCAAAACAATGCTACCAGCAGTCCTTATAGTCTAATGTCAAGATCCATTTTGATACGATGGTAGGTCTTACAGACTAAGTTCCAACATTGCAGATATAGGTATTAATGGATTAAACACCAGTATAGCCATACAGCCTTAAAAGAGATTAGACATAAGGCAGACATACTGCTAGAGCTGTTTACTTGTGTGAAATCCCACCCAGTCTCATGGCATACATCCTAAATGATGATATGTTTACAGGCATGGAACTTGAGACGCTTCACACAATCACCTCTGCTCCACACTGCTTATTCATAAGTAAAACATAATAATATACCTTTTATATGGTAGCAGAGTCTCCCCTAAAAAAAAAAACAGCCTATCAGCCTCCTCTTTAAAAAAAATGTCAAAGACAAGAGATCAAATGTGTCCTGCTTCTTATCCCATCAAGTTGGACACCAATGACTCCTTCATATATAACTTAATTTGCTGGAAGATCCACTCATCTAACTGGATAAGAGGAACTCATGATCTTAGATATTTATTTCTTTTTTTTCATGTCTTTACTTTTGATTTATTGCCTTCAAAAAATGATTACTGTTCTGTTAGCTTCATTCATCTTCACAGTGTCTATTTTCTATTCATTAACACTTATAATGTGTTTCTTCCTTCCCTGAACCCTTGCCTCTCTACTACACCCCTTTGACTTTCTTATTTTTCTCGGTTTTCTCTGTCTGTAACACTGCATCTATTCTATTCTATATGAAATTCTGTAATGATGCAGTATAGCTTCTAGAAGCTGGTTGTGATGAGAAAACTCTCAATTGTTATTTAATACCACCATAATTCCTTACCCTAGCCTGACCTTCAGCAATCCTGAAATGCAGTTCTTTAGTTGACTATCCCCTTACATAAATGTACAAAATGAAAAACTATATTACGTACTTTAGAAGTTATTCATCAGTATAGATGCTTACTGATAGCTGGATTTATCATATTGCTCTAGAAAGCAACCTACATCATACCTCACAACCCTCTCCAGCCTTCTACTCCACTCCTTTCTTTTGTTCTCTCATACTGAGACATCACTCATTTTCCCCTCACCATCTCTAATGATATCCATTCATCAATCCACCATCTCCTTTTCCATTTTTGCACATAGTCACTTCAACAGTGACAATCATCTATATCCAAGGTTTACACTACCGGGTGGCTAGCCCTGCAATCGTTAATATCTTTTTTAAATATCTTATTAGAATTGTTTTAAGTCTCATTTATTGCATACTAATCTATGTAACAAATAATATGTCTAATGAGTTTGTCCTCACATATTTTCTCCAACTCATGTTATTGTTTTTCATTGCACTCTCCTGTGAAATGTATGTCCTGTGTTTTTTCTCGTTACAATGTTTTTTCACTCCTATGCTTTGTACTGTTGCATGCTACTTTATGATTTAAAATATCTGTAACTGATTTTTGATAGATTGTGATTGTGGAGCTTTTCTCTCCAGGCCTCCACTGAAAATGGGTACTTTTTTGCCCAGTCAGCCTTTCCCAGTAACAAATATCAAGTAAATGAATAAATAAATACATTTGCAATACTCTTTCTGCAAAGTGGGAGAATTTAGCATTTGGATTGACTCCCACCAGTTAGAATGTCTTCATTTTCATACCAAGTACAAACTTATTTTATAGTTACTTTTTTCTCAGAATAGTACCGAGACATGGTAACTTCATGCAGCAATAGTATCACAGTACAATCTGTGTTAAGATAAATAGTTCTCTTGAGATCGGCTGACCACTGCATGAATATCCTAAGTCAGCCATCTAAAAAAAATTACCTTTGACTCCATGGGATTTAACTAATTAATGGAATGAAGCAGTGAAAATAAATTACGACTGCACTAACCTCTTGGGATTAAAACAATCACATTTGGTCTGAACCCCATGGGATCACTTAATTCAACCTTGGGATCATTTGGAAACTAAAATACATGCAGACATCCAGAGTTCTGTGAAATTGAACTGCATTTAATCTATTTAAACATGACAAAGTAAAACATCCACCAAAATCCTCTTCTGAATGGTAACAATAGGGACAGTAAATTGTGTACCAAAGCACACTAAAAGCATTTAGATTCCTCCTAGTGTATTTTAAACAAAGTAAAATGAATGACCTGCCTTACATTCCTTATGTTTTTCAATTCATATTTTTATCCTAATGACACACTCAGGTTTAAGTGCCACCTTACTCTAGCAGATCTTCCAATGTTTATAAAATAATTAACTTTTCTTGGCGGACAAGCATTATGTGCTCTGAGATCCTAAAGTGACTGACTGCAGCCTCCAACTATTTTTTCTGCATGTGTCACATGTATGCTGTGTCACATGCATGCAGTTCATGTGTAGTATAAAGATATTTACCTGATATTAACAGGTTTCAAACGACCAGCGCACATCCTTTTCAGAAATTAGTTGAACAGATTGTTATATAAGTAAAATAAATGCCCTTTTACAGGGGAGACATGAACTAACCCAAATTTTAAAATATCACTGAACATGATTTTTTACTACAATATTTACAGGAGGGAAGCAAGAATCCAGCATATTGGTTTAGAGCTTCAAAGTTGAGGATGGTGTCCATATAAATTATATTTAATTCCAATAACTAAAAATTATCTTTAGTGCACCTGCAAATACAACAAATTTTCTTTGATAAAAATACAAATGAAATATCCTTAAGGACCAGTGACACCTTAGCTATCCTGAATTCCCTGAAAACAAGCAAGGCCATGCAGTATCAAGCAATTGCTAACAGAAACTTAAAAACCTTAAAATACCTTAGACAGTTTAACAGCGGAACACTTGATGTAATTGTATATTTAGCTGTTTTTGGAGTAGGTTATGAACCTGCTGAGTGGAAGAAGGCTATTATTCAAAACTATTTACATGTCTTGTTATAAAGTGCAGACCAGTAAATCACCTGCCCTACATTCTTAAAATAATTTGCTTATAAAAGTTGCATCATCTAATACTGCCAGATACACTGCTGTGTTTGTGAAGATATATCCAGCTAATCTTGGATGAAATTTCTGTTAGTGATGTTTACGTTACATCACATTTGCTTACTGGGAGAAGAAACCAAGACCACATGATGAAGCAAATGAGGCAATAAGTCTACATTTTGAGTGCTTTCATCCTATATTCTTCTAAGAGCGTCATTAAAATTCTGATGAAATGTTTTTGCAGAAAAAAGGGACAAAATCACTCGAAGCATTGACTTATCTCTTTTGCTTCAGCTTGTGATTTTAGTTTCATTTACATTCTTCTGGTCAAAGCATCTCATCTGGTAATGGTAGAAAAAGACAATAAACTGATTTAGCCTGCCTTTTTAATTAGTGTAACACTCTAACTCTCCTTCATCTCTACATTTATGTTACCCTTTTCCCATCTGTTCCATGACCTCAAAAATGTCTCTTTGGATTTAATTTTCTTAACATTGATTAACTGGGTAAGCAAACTGTTTGCAGAACCCTTTTTAGCTACAATCAGGGCCGTGAAGGAAAAAGCAATAATCAAACATCAGTAAAGAGGCTGATCTTCTCTATTCCCACAGATGTGTCTAAGTCAAATGCAATAGAGATATTTGAACTTACAACAGCACCCAGTGATACGCCATTAGTCATTATCCCAATTCCTGCCATTCTATCTCTCAAAACCTTATATGCTCTACCAATAAGCCATCACACTCTCTGTTTCTTCAGTTTTGGTCCTATACCCAACACCACTGGTTCCAATTTTTTATCAGCCTCCTGTGTGAGGCTTAGTTAAACCCCTTGCTAAAATGCAAGTAGGCTATGTATGCTGCTACTCCACTAGCAAGTTCACCTTTGCCCCATTCATAAAAGTTGATCATTTTTGAATAAAAGTTTCTTTTGGCCATGAATACTTGCTGGCTAATGTAATAGAGACTGGCATCCTTTAAAAATGCTAACAGCCTTCCTCTCAGCGTTTTCACCATAACATTACACACCACTGCCCTTAATGCTAATAAGACTACAGTCCCACATTTTTCAGACTCATATCTTGTGTATGCGTACTACAGTTATGGACCCACACCCCTCTGGCACTTGTTCACTACCTAGTAATACATTTTGATCACCATCAGGGGATCTGTCAGCATGCCAATCTGATGTATGAGAACTCTGTGAGGTACCTGATCAAGTCCTTGAGCTTCATCATTCTTAAGGGCAGCTTCATCCATCTGAATCTCCACCCTTTCTATCATGGTGCATGTTCACTGTTCTCTCCATTCTGCCTCCCACCCAGTACATTACCACCCAATTCCTTACTCTGTAAATACTTCTGTGAAGTATTTATTCAGTACCTCTCCTTCTCCTGACTCTCATCTTTGCTCAGCCTGGTCAGTTCCTTCCTTACTTCTTTCTGCTATGTTACTGAAAACACTTGGTTACCTTCTGGATTTCTTCAGGTAGCTTCATCTCATCAGAGGTGCCAGAAGATGCTGAAGGCTGGGGGTGGGGGTGTGGCAGACATCTTCTACTGTTAACTGTGATAAAAGATGCACATGCACAATATGTATCAATAGCTGCATATATGGCCAACTGTAGTTGCATTAAGTACCAAAAAGGTAGAGATGCAAGGTGCTCATTTCAGTCCAAAAGTTGTAAAATCCACAAAAGAGCACCTCAGAAGGCAACCAATAGTCTTTTGAGCATAACATTTTATTTTTAATATAGTAAAATGGTAAAATAAAAAAACAGTACACACATTAACGCTTAACGTATTCACTGCATTTTCATCAGTAATAGGACTTCTTCCGATGTATGCATACCCCTTCATTACTCTCACATTTATGTTAAGACCAATTAATGACAACCAGTTTAAACCTTGTGCTTATTCCAACAAATAATTTGCATTCAAGACATATAAAAATAACATGAATCAATGACACATCAAGTTGTGTGAGTGTCATCATCTTCTTTCGGCTGTTCCCGTTAGGGGTCGCCACAGCGGATCACCTGTTTCCATTTCTTCCTGTCCTCTGCATCTTGCTCTGTCACACCAACCCCCTGCATGTCCTCTCTCACCACATCCATAAACCTTATCTTAGGCCTTCCTCTTCTCCTGTTACCTGGTAGCTTCATCCTTAGCATCTTTTTCCCAATATACTCCGCATCCCTTCTCAGCACATGTCCAAACCAACGTAATCTTGCATCTCTGGCTTTGTCTCCAAACCTTCCAACCTGAGCTGACCCCCTAATATACTTATTCCTAATCCTGTCCACCCTCGTCACACCCAGTGCAAATCTTAACATCTTTAACTCTGCCACATCCAGCTCAAACTCCTGCCTTTTTGTCAATGCCACTGTCTCCAACCCATATAACATAGCTGCTCTCACTACCCTCTTGTAGACCTTCCCTTTCACTCTTACAGGTACTTGTCTGCCACAAATCACTCCGGACACTCTTCTCCACCCACTCCATCCTGCCTGTACTCTCTTCTTCACCTCTCTTCCACACTCACCGTTACTCTGAACTATTGACCCCAAGTATTTAAACTCATCTACCTTCGCCACCTCTACTCCTTGCATCCTCACCATTCCTCTATCCTGCCTCTCATTCACACACATATATTCTGTCTTAGTCCTGCTGACCTTCATTCCTCTTCTCTCTAGAGCATATCTCCATCTCTCCAGGGTCTCCTCCACCTGTTCCCTACTCTCACTACAGATCACAATGTCATCTGCAAACATCATAGTCCATGGGGACTCCTGTCTGATCTCGTCTGTCAACCTGTCCATCACCATTGCAAATAAGAAAGGGCTCAGAGCTGATCCTTGATGTAACCCCACCTCCACCTTAAATGCATCAAGTTGTGTGACTGTAAATCCTTAAAACTGACATCCCTTTTCTAAAAGCAGATATACTTTAAAACTGGTAATCATCATTTTGACTTAAAATCCTAAAAAGTATATACATAAAATTAAATTTAAATATACAAACTTTGTCCTTCCACTTTTTATAATTCAATCATTTGACTCCATCTAGTTGTTAATAACCAGGGACATTATCAGGGGGTTCCTCCTCTGAGACCTCCTTTGACTGTGGCTTTGGTGACATAGACACTGGTGGGGGTCTGTGCATCCCTTCCCTTTGCTGATCCTGCTGCAGCTGTTTCCACAGGATCAGAATGTGTAGCATGAAACATACTGTGAACATATGGGCACATGTGGCTGGAGAGTACTGCAGCACTCCACCAGATATACTGCGGTACCAAAACTTTGAATTCAGAAGTCTAAATGCATGCTCTATGATATTCCTATTTTTTGTGTGTCTCTCTTTCTGACATTCTTCAGTGAGTGTGTGTGCATTTCTCTCCCTGTAGGCAGATGCAGTACACCCTGGCTTTGGGTAAGAGACAATGCATAGCATATTCACTGACAACCTAGGGCCCTAGAGACTGACATCTTACTCCTACTCACATACATATAGTAAAATTGTTGATGCCAGACAACCCGCACAACCTATACCTATCCATGTATTGGCTGTGTATTGCTCACATCACACAGAGTCAACCCTGAACTACAGTCCTGTCAACTGCTGCATTTGCAAGGTAAGTCTCTATCCTACACACTACTTGTAAGGATTTCTATAATATGGTATTGTATGTATGGATCTGCTGCATTTATGTAAGGAAATATAGTGGGCTATGTGGAATGATGTAACATCCACATGGGACTACAGGTACCCAGTCCAATAGTACATGTTCCCTAATAATCAGTAAGCCTCATGGTTGGAATATGCACTGCATTGGTCAAGGGAGATGTTAAATAGTGGGGGGTCACATGATATTTGGACTACTGCCAATCTAGCAGATCATGTGCTGTTGTTCCCCCACCTCAGCACAGCAGTGTTCCCATATAACTGCTTTAACATCAAATCAGCAATGGTATGTAAGAAGACCAGGCAGTCTCAGAGCTGTAACATAGAACTCGATCACACATTGTATGCCACATGTAATGCAGGAATAACAACGGACATATTTATGCTGTTGATTGTGTGATGAATGACTCCACTGTGTCTGGCAGCCTGTGTGGCTCAGTGGACTAGGCAAGTTAGCATGGGTGATGGTGCTGATGCTTCTAATCTGGAAGTAGGCACATCTTTGGCATGTGAGGTATTATTATGTTGGTGTTTTCACAGACTGTTGTCTGTGTGTGGTATAACATTATGAACTTCAGTCACATAATAAGTACAGCAGACAGCCGGGGAATGCCATGGACATTTTGAGTGATGTGCAGTACTGCAGAAACAGGGACAGACGTCAGTGTCTGTAACATACCTCTCAAACTCTTAGTGCAAGAAATCTGTTCAAAGCCTCATAAAATGGGGGGACAAAGGCCTACAGATAGGGGCATATCTGAAGTACTGCTCTCATAAACATAAACAGTTGCTAAAATAACAGGGTGTGTTTCAACAGGCCATTTTCTGAAGGATTTGAAGTCAGACACTTAAATGTCAGTATTTAGTGACTTCATTTCTAAGCTCATCCAAGTGATTTGCCAGAAAACCACAAATTTTACCAGGAACAGACCAAAACTATGAGCTATACCTCTGGGCATTCTGCGAAACTCTGGACAGTTGAGAGGTATAGTCTGTAACACACAAAATCCCAGACTGGAGTACAGGTAGGTGTGATCTGGAGTCACTGTATAAGTACACAGTCACACTGGGCATGCCCAAACACTTAGTTAAAATGAGCCCAGTTTTTTGCCCCATCATCAGACTGACCTGTTATGTATAGGTATGTCTGTACATGCAGACAGATATATAAATATATCCATCTGTCACTATCTCTCTCTCTCAGATACATAGTATATCTATTGCTATGTAGTGTCAAATAGATATATAGCGATATATATATCACATTGATACATAGACTCTCCCCATAAATCTACATAACACATATACATATCATACACATGCACACACACAGCTACATTTATATATACATCCCTGTTAATCACATAACTATGTGTGAATGTCTGTATTGTCCTACATATACTAATAATGGTGAGTAAATATGTACTCTCACACATCCATACTGTTGCTCAAAGGATCCAAACTAAGGATGCAACAGTACATAATCCAATTACCTACAGACCACTGTGCCTGCTGGATGTCACCACATAGAGAGACACAGGTGAGCAAGTGGTATAATTTATAATGTTGTCAATACACACATGGACAGGGCATATTGTTCCTGTCCACAGGTTTGCCTATCTAATTGCAAAAACCCACATATGGCCATACTGGTAAATGTACACACATAGCTAGGATAATAACAGTTATCCCACTGCTAGGATACTAGATGCATATAACAGTATGAAGCAACATCTCTATGCAGACCACAGATGCTGTTCAACACTAGCCTAGTTTGTATAAAGCACAAGTACTGTGCCTGCAATCACATATACAATAAACTCAAACTGTGGCATGTGCAATACATACTGTGATCTATAGTGGATAAGACTACATAGGCAGGGGTTCTAATATCACTCCAGGCTACTTGGTGTGTGTGTGTGTGTGTGTGTGTGTGTGTGTGTGTGTGTGTGTGTGTGTGTGTGTGTGTGTGTGTGTGTGTGTGTGTGTGTGCGTATGCCCATGCAAAACAACTGTCATGCCCTCGTGGGCTATCCTCCTGCAATGGTTATGCAATTTTTGGCACTGTAACTTGCTGCTGGCTTGCACAGTGCCCTGTTCTATAAGTCCTGATGATGTCATCCATGTTAAGACTACCAGGTGACAGCATAGTATCAGGACTTAAGCCATGGTGCATGCGATAAATACTGTGATCTGTAGTGTGTAAGATTAGATAGGTAGGGGCTCTAATCTCACTCCAGGCTACTTGGTGCATGTGTGTGAGTGTGTGTGTATACCCCTGCAAAACAGCTGCCATGCCCTCATGGGCTATCCAACTGCAATGGTTATGCACTTTTTGGCCTTGTAACTTGCTGCTGGATTCCACGTTGCCCTCTTCTACAAGGCCTGATGATATCATCCATCTTAAGACTACCAGCTGACAGTATAGTATCAGGACTTAAGCAGCTGCACGTGTGATAAATGCTGTGATCTAGAGTGAATAAGACTAGATAAGTAGGGGTTCTAATCTCAATGCAGGCTACTTGGTGTGTGTGTGTGTGTGTGTGTGTGTGTGTGTGTGTGTGTGTGTGTGTGTGTGTGTGTGTGTGTGTGTGTGTGTGTGTGTGTGTGTGTGTGTGTGTGTGTGTGTGTGTGTGTGTGTGTGTGTGTGTGTGTGTGTGTGTGTGTGTGTGTGCGCTTGTGTTTACCCCTGCAAAACAACTGCAATGCCTTTGTGGGCTATCCACCTGCAATGGCTATGTATTTTTTGGCCCTGTAACTTGCTACTGGCTTCCAAACTGCTCTCTTCTACAAGGCCTACTGATGTCATTCATCTTAAGACAACCAGCTGATAATGCACTATCAGGACTTAAGCCGTAGTGCATGCAATAAATACTGTGATCTACAGTGAATAAGATTAGATAGGTAGGGGTTATATTCTCACTCCCAGCTGCTTGGTGCACATGTTTGTCCCAATGGCATAAATTTAATCATCTTGGAAACACAGAAATAGGTAGGGTTTTTCAGTATTTTATTTGTACTCTGTGATGTGGCCCCCCTGATGGACTGACCACAATAAGGCCTACTGATGTCATTAAGCATAATATGTCCTGAACTGATAGTACTAGCAGACATGAGGTGTGTTGCGTGCATCACATACTGTGATCTGTAGTGTGTATCATTACATAGGTAAGTATTCTCATCTACATACAGCTGACTTGCACTACATGTGCGCCTTGGTGTGTCATGTATGCAGTGACTGGAAGTAGTGCTAGCCTCAGTGTAGTCATGGCTGAGTGTGAGCCTGTTAGAGAATTTTACATCATGTTATGGAACCATAGGATGTTTGAACTTCACTGGCATAATGGCCATACAGCCCTCACAATCATATACATCTTTATACCCATAGTTACAGCATCAGCATATATTCCCCAGTCCATAAGGGACACATGCAGATACCCTGTGTTGAGATAATGGTCGCCCAGCCATTCATACAGATGGCATGTGGTGAGGTGCACTGAAATGCTCTGTGTGCCATTAGGCAGGGCTCTGTTTCAAGGGTGTGTTTACATCTGCTAGACAAATCTCTCTCACAAGCATGTAGTACCAATGCCACATACGAGGTTAATGTCCTTACAGTGGGTTATCCATCTACTATGCCTCCTACAGATAGACAGCATATGCAATAAATCAGGGTCACACATTGCCCCATATGCAAGGCATGAATCACCTCTGTGTAGTCATTATGCCACAGGTGACAATGACACTCAATGCAGACTATCTCCATTGAACACATACTGAATCCATGAAGTGACCTTGTGAGGGACCATACTGTACAGTTGTCAGTACTGCATGGAAAGGTACAACATTAAATGGCCATTGCACTCAGATATTGTCATGCTGAGGGAAGAGTACTTGGAGGTTATGAGCATGTCACTGACAGATAACTGTGACCTCAGCTATGCCATATGATTCCTGCCATACTACTGTGCACACAAGATGATCTCAGGCACATTATGTAAACCTGTATGGCCAAGTCTGTGTGCCCATTTCATTCAACATTGACTATGTACATCACATGTTGCGACTGATGTGCTACTTACCAGGTACATAGGTCTAACTGATGGAACTGATACTACATATATATTTGCATGGAGTTTATGGCCATTACTATGTCATCAGGTATATGTTCACAATACCCTCTTGCAGGATAGTGACATACCACAGAGACTCTATGAATGCTCACAATTTGCAGGCATCAGCCAACATTGTTAGCCACAGTCAGTCAGTAGTTGTGTGTATTGTGTTTGAATGGATTCAAAGCAGTAGAGGACCCAGGACTGCACCCTGTTGAGCACTGCTGCTGACAGATCAGATATTGGAGGCGGATGCCCCTATGTTGTGTATGTGTGCCAGCAATGGGCCACTTAGTGACCCCTACAATGATAGCATCATGGATGCATAGGCGAGTGCTTTGTAAATGTTGCCTGAGCAGGGGATATAGTCAGACAGCCTGGCTGAGCCTAGGGGGTTGTATGCTCTGATGTACCCTCGCCAGGTCCATGGTCAATGCCTCAGAAATGCCTACCATGTGTGACAGTCATGCTCCCCCTGTCACACATCCAAACAGTGTACAGTCAACTGTGTGTAGAACACATATATGTGTGCTGATCAGCTCCATGATGATCGCCCCTGTGGGTATACAGATATGGATACTCAGACAAAGAGGTGTATGGTTATGTTGGTCAGTGGATGCGCTACCCCTATGCAGCGATATAACAGTTGCTGTTGTCCACTCAGCTGGTGTGTAGCCAGTAGTGTTTGTATGACTGCAAGGGTGTCCCAATGGTGTTAGTAATCCTTGTCAGATCACATGTGGGATGTAGCCTGGAATGTTAGCATGTGCGATAGATGCTGTGTATCTTCCAGTGAGAGGCCAGTTATGAACTGCTCTGTAAATATGGAAGTTATGGGACCGATTGTAGGAATTTCATGTGTCACATGTGGTGGGAATAAGGAAGTGTAGTTGACACAGACAGTGTGGGTGTACAGGTCAGATATGAGTCTGGACCCATCATATGTGGCATCATGACGTATGAGGTCACTGACAATCTGGGCCTGTCCTTTGAGGTCACACATGTAACAACACTGTGCGTTGTGGTTCTGCTTTGTGTAGGTGGCTACTTTTGTCACTTATCGTGTCTACTCAACATCACAACAACACTATGTGCTTCTTTTGGCCAAGGAGGTAGTGTCTCCATGTAAGTGGGGCACCCTCATCCCAACTGTCATACAGTACTGTCCTCCTGTTACTGTACAGCCTACTAATAGCAGTTGTCCACCAGTCTGGTTTGCTGAACCATGATGAGCCTGTGTCCCACCTGTCACATACAGCCAAGTTCATGCCGTTGTAATGCTGCCAACATAATGCATGGGTGTATAGCTCTGCATACTTGCCTGTCCCATCTGAAGGTGGGTGCAGTCACACTATGTCAACCATCCCACAGGAGGAGGTAATAAATGGCTGTCTTGACATATATGTCTGCATTGTCTGCAAGGGGGGGGTATGTACTGGTAGTTCTAAGAAGACTGATCTGTGCCCAGTTCCCACCAGGGAAGACCTCATATTGGGGTAGTTGTACTGGTCACCCATATTGGTAAACACATGATGCACTACATTGGTTCCCCATGTAGGGATGTCACAGCACTGCTGCAGGACATTGTAAGTAAGGACCTGGACTATCCTTTGGGAAAGTGATCCACAGCATGACTAAACAACACAGTGTGTACATATTACTCTTCCCTAATGTGTTTGTCTGTGCTCTGCACAGACACCTTGCATGACTCTCTTCCTGCAACATGTTGGATGTAACTGCAACACTTGCACTGAGGACAACTAACAGGTAGTGCCAAGCGGTGTCCCCAGATCTCTGAGTCATGTCACCTGAAATGCCATGATAGCAGTTAGCATGGATACAAGCACTGACACAGTCATACACCTAGTGACACTGGACCAAACACTGTTACATTTGGTCAAGGCCAGATCATGCCTACTGGGTGTAACCGGCAGAGCCCATTGACAGTTACACTATGTGATGGATGTCAGACATATGTCTCACTCAACCAACCATGGAGTGACAAGGTGTATGACAAATATAAGGCCAGCAAGCCTGCTGGAAAATGTACATCAAGTACAGAGTGTTATGTCAGCTGGTGGATAGGAAATTGTCTGACAGTCATACTCTGGGAAGATAGCAGAGGGAGACCTGCACTGCAATGACACCAGCCATGAGTGGGGTTCAACATCCTCCATAATTGGTGTATCCTGTCTACATATTCCCTCTATGCAGCCACAGCAATTGCCAGTGACCTCTGACTGAGTACATTAGCAAGTGATTGTGGCAGCTCTCAATATTCAAACTCCCACACAGAACCAACAGGTATCCAGGATGGCCTAAGACACAGTCGGTTATACTTTGAGCCACTGACAAAGACTAACTGCCAATGACTGCACAATGCTATACTGTGGGGCATCAACCACCCCTGCAAAATATTGTGGTGTCCGCACACTGCACACAGTTGAGCCATTGCACATGGGGTTATGGACACAGAGAGTAATGTAGCCTTTGACTCTCATTGGTCAGTAAGATGGGGGATGCATTCACTGTTGTACACCCTGCATTGACAGATTTGGGATGTAAATCCCAGATTGTCACTGCTATACTGAATGTGGCAATCATCACAGCTATCATTGTGTGCAATGGCACCCTTGCTATGTCACTGCACAGGCATATCGTACAACTGTAGCAGCCACAGAGGTTCCATGGTATACCAATACACAGCATAGATAACATGTCCTATGGAGTACATGTCATGACCATATATGTATAGTTTGTCCCCTAAATGCTTTGGAAGGAATGTGTCTGACTCCATACAGGGAGGTGTCAGATCCCACTATCTACCTCCTGCATATCCATGACAGGACTAACACATGTCTCACCTGCTCTACATACCTACAACATCACTGTGGTATACATAGTACATGCTGGAGAGACAGATATGTAACACAAACAGTACACACTTTATAAAACAGGCCCCCCATGCATGTGAAGCACACATCTACTGTGACACACATCATGTGCAGGTTACACACTGGGATGCAGAGCATGACAATCATAACTGGTGTTGGGAAACTGTCTGTACTGGACATAGGATATTTGTAGATGGGTCATCACCATCACCACAGCTTGTAGATGTATGAGTTTCCAAATTCCTAGTGACACATATAAAGGGTAGCAGACTTGTTCACAGATTAGGGATGCATGAATACTCTGAATGCCACCATTGTTCTTGTTAGCCTATTATACACATATGAACCTATGCAGCCATGCATGTATAGTGCTGTACCTTGCTGAAGACATATTTCTGCTGTGCTGACATGCCATCCCATGCTGCTTCATTGCCACTGTGTATCCATAGAATACCCCAACAGACCCCTGAAACAGAAACTTAAACAGGTCTGTGACACACCTGTCATTATGTACGTATACAGTCATTACAGCATCATACAACATAAGGTACAAAAAAGTATGTGGCATACTCATGACAAGTGCCAGCATATAGTTTCTGTTGTTAACCACTACAAGTGGTATGGCAAAAGAACACTGCATTACACAGGCACATGTTAAGTAATATAGTCACCCTGGGCATCAGACACATAGCTTAATTTCTCTGCATCGATGGCGAGGATGACAGGGATGTGGCACAGGTATCATCACTTGCAGAGGGGGTTGTATGTGGGTGCAGGAGGACTAGGCTGACCCAAATGGTTGACAGCATGGTTGTGAGTCAGGAAGGGAAGCAGGTAAGATGGACCATGAAAAGGTTCCGTGTGTGTAGGTGACCTGCATTTGACAGTGGTGTGTGAGTGTGTGCGTGTACAGAGTCAAGCTCAATGCTAACCCTACATGTGTGTATGTTGTACAGCTTTGGACCTTACATGGTAGAGTTGACAGTTCACCATCTCTGGCTCTGAACATGAGAATGGGCTCTGCCAGGAGTTGCACTGGCACTACCATGCCCAAGGTCTGAAGCAGTGCTAGTACCTGATGGTGACTGCTGTCTGCTGGGACTGTGTCCCCCACAGGAATGCCCAGGACCATGAGCCCATGGCCTGCCATGTCATGGTGTGGACAGTACACTCTCCTCTGTAGCATTGGATGTACTACTACTACTATGGGAGCGTGATTGTGCATGACCATGTGGACTCTCAGCAGATGGGGTTACTGACCTATGTCCACGAGTCCGATGCTCAACTCCAGCCATATGTTCCAGCGTAGACAACATGCGGTCCAAGACAGACACTGTCTCAGCCCACCTTCTGTCCACTGCATCAGTCAACTAATCCAGGGTGTCCCCAGTGCAGTGGAGGCAGTCACAGTTGTCAGACTGTGCTGCATCCATAAACCTAAGCATATGTCTGATGTTCCATTCAGAATCTGCCTGTGGCTGCCTCCATGACTGCCCAAAACATGCGCCAATTAACCTGTGATGTGATACCTGCAACAGGTGCTAGATGGACAGCAGGCTTCCTACAAGCACTCCTGTCAATCCGCCTGTGTAGGACCTCACCAGATCTCTGGCTATGGTCAGTGTCTACACTCACTAGAGCTATAGTTGCCACACTTTCCTGTTCAATGTCCCCGCCAGTTGACTGTCCAATATCTGTGGCCTCCGGGGTCTGGGTATGTGTGGGCATACTGACTGTGTGTAGTGACAATGGAGGCAGAAGAGGGATGTCTACCTCTGAGACAGGTTCAGCCCCCAACACCCCCACCTGTGCCTCACTGTGGCCACCAACATCATCAGAGTCCGAAGAGACACTGACATCACGTTGTGTAAGGGACAGAGACCAGCCCCCCAGTCACCTGTGATAAATAAGAAAAAAGTGATATATGAATACCTGCACTATTGTGTACAAAAAATCCACCAATACCTATAATAACAAGGCCCACAACTGAATTAGCAGTCAAATTTTTCTCCTCCACTTTCGTCCAAAACAGACTTCCTCAGAACAAAATACACATTCAGCTCAAGACTTTCATAACAATGACTTCAAGTAAATCAAGTGAAACATGACCAGCACAGTTTACCTTTTAATTAAGCAGTATGACACTATACTTGATAAATAGATGCATAAAAACCCAGTACAACTATCTTAAAAAATATATTGAAATACATTTCCTGCCTAATGTAATGTCCTTTCAACCTTTTGTGTTTTAAAAGGCATTTTAGAGTAAATGCCTCATTTAAACCAGGAGGCTTATCTTTTCTTAACTGTCACTGCCAAATTGTTTCTATTTGTTCAGCTACACTCCTGTGTGTCTCCCCTCTAAGATCCTTATGTACCTGTTCCAGAATGGAAAATAAAAACATTCTACCCTGTTTACACACAACATTATGCTTAAATAGGGCATTATTCTGTCCCTTAACTTTAATGGAATATAAATGTTCCTTAACAAAACAGCATCATGCTTACCAGGAGCAAGACCGTGTCCATGGCCACTACCAGATGGACTTGTGAAAGGTTGAGAGAGAGGTAATGTCAGTACCAACGCATGTTGCAGCACAAGGTAATACATCCATATAGCTCACATTTACAGTAGCTACTGTGTTACTTGTTGTACTGGTCACATTCTGAGAATGAGAGTACAACTGAGGTAAACCACCCCAAAGAACTAAGACCTGACACCCACATAAAATTATGATCTCTGCCTAACATATAAAGCTATGTCAAACCCAGAGCTGATGGACATGCTACACCTAAAGAAATCCCAGTCCCTCTGAGCTACACGCTCTAGGGACTTAAACCTTGTCACCACAATAAACAGGACATGCTGGAGGGATAGATTCCTGTCCCAGAGACTTCCTATACTCTGGAACAAGCTACCCATCTATGTCAAGCAAAGTTCTTCATTAGCACTCTTCAAGAAAAATCTTGAAGAGTGGATGGGAAATAGGAAATAAACCCCGGGGATCATTTCCGTGTCTCTGCTGGACAGTGGCACAGGAAAATAACTTTCTTGGGTGGCGTAAGCTATGAAACCTTGCTGGCTAGGCTTTCGTAGGCCCTTGGGCTGATAGCCTAGTACCTACCTATAAACCTATGAACCTATGTACAGCCTGACACATTGCTACAGTATTACAATGCTGATCACAGTAAGCCTACCTGCATGCTCCTCTGCTGTGGAAACTGTGGTACCCACCTCCACGATGTATAGTATGATGGATGCCTGGGAGCTCTCATGTATGCCTAGGTTTGCCAGAAATTCCAGTGACCATGAGTGGTTGTGCCACTACAGGCCCTCCACTGGTGACAGCATAATCCATGGCTACAACTGCTACCCTTCATCATGCAGCATTGATAATGTTTGTTGCATGGTGTTGAACTTGCTCATATGTTCTGCCCTGATGGCCCATGCCATTCACATCACAGACAAGATCTGCCTACAGTGCAGCCCATTGTTCCCTCTTTTGCCTTCCCCTGGACAGTAGGATGTGATGATATTGCCTTAGTCCTTCAAGTACAATTTCATTTTTCACATCAGAGAAGGATGCATCTCAGAAGCATCTACAATACATGATTCCTGAAAGACAAAAAACAGGGGACCACATTACAGGATCACACAGATGGACGTACACTATGTAGAGATACAGCAAGGACAACATGGCTGGCACTATCCACTGCTTGCTCATACATATCATACTCCACAGTTCAAACAGATTAGGTGTGTGGTACAACTGACATAGTTGCAATAGTCAGGGATTCCCATGTGTGCCATGACAGATACTGCTGTATGCTCATACACCAGACACTCAGGTCTACTGTGGTCTGTCACCTATGGGCAACCCCCCAATAATACATCATGGGAACAGTGCCACACAATTAGCAGTGTGATATTACAACCACTATAAAGGGGCTGTCCAATGAGACCAGTGTGCCACAATGAACACAGATAATGCACCCTTGATATATAGTATATCCTGTGTAGGTATAAAACAGCAGGAGATCAATGACATGTCATTATCACAATAATTCTCTATTCCCCATACGTTTATTCACTCATCTGCATCCTGTTGTACACAAAATCAGTTACATACCTGATGAAGTGCAGTACTCCTCAGTTGGTATATGGTGATAGTAAAGTTTTCACAAAGGCATGCCCTGTGGAAGGAAAGTCTCATACATAGCCAGCTGCTTGCCTTTTAAACATGCTTCTCATCAGCAGGTGTTTGCCTCTAACCCAATCTGTGGGTCTGAAATGCTAATTGTAGTTAACACAGCTGATTTGCACTATCAAAAACAAACAAAACACTAAGAAACTCTCGAAATCCACAAAGAAATACAAAAACAAACCGTTTATTAAAACTGATAAACTGAAGTGCTTTGCGAAGCACTTTTCGTTCAAGTAATACAGGAACTTCATCAGATGCCATAAAATCAAACAGTACTGTTTAAATAATGTACGTAATCCATCAGCTGATAAATTAATTAAAAGCATTAAAGGAATATATTCCTTATATCAAATCAGCACATAAATGCCATGCATAATTACAAAATTCTATAAGATACTTAAATCTCCCATTCAGGCATATCAAATAATTAAAACAAAGACACAAAACACAAAAAGGAAGCACAGAAAAAAGCAGTCTAACATAACTAGCAGCTACCGCAATATAAACATAACATAACCCTATTCTTTTAATTCCATTTCTATGTACATATTTATAAAACATATAATTTTCTATGTTTTAATTTATTTATATTATTTATCTATATACATACATATACATATATATATATATATATATATATATATATATATATATATATATATATATATATATGTGTACATATATATATATATATATATATATATATATATATATATATATATATATATATATACATACATACACACATACTATATTCAATATTTATTTCATTTCATTTTAGGAACATCCACTGGACTTCATTTATTCTTATATTACCCAGGTCTTAAATATACAAGTATTTAATTACCTATGGAGGCTTTTAAGTTTTAATATAGCCATAATTGAACACATATCATTAAGGCCCGGCCAATTATATGCATATAGTCTAATCTGCCATAATAGTTCTTGCCTTTCGAGTTCTATTTCAACAGGTCCCCCTCTTATATTATGTAACAGCTGGTCCAGAATCCAGAATTTGAATACATGTTTGGGGTGTTCTAACACATGCTTGGCTAATGCATTATCTTGCTTACCTTTACTTATACTATAAGTATGTTTGTAGATTCTGTCCCTTATTCTACGAATAGTTTTGCTCACATAAAAACATGGGCAAGACTGGCATTTAGCCAAGTATACCACCATTTTGGAATTACAGTTAAATCTACCTTTACTTTTTAAGTTCAAATTTTTGATAGTTATTGTATTATTCACCAAAATATATTTACAGTAGGGACAGGACCCACATGTATACATACCCCTTTTATTATTATTGAAGTTATTGTTATTTGTATGTATACCTTCCAAAAGCTCTTTAAAGTTCCTGTCTCTCCTTACTGTAAATTTTGGTTCTTCCCCTATTTTTTCTATTAGTTCTTTACTCTCTTTGAGAATGTTCCAATTTTTAGATACGATGCCTTTCAAGAAATAAAAATCAGAATTAAATGTCAAGGTAAGACTGTACTCAAAAATTGTGGTTCTCTCAGTGGCCATTACTTCTATGTTGGAATCTATTATTTCACCCATAGGGTCCTCAGAGGTATTTACCATTAGTACTGGAACCTGTGCTTTCATGTTACTTCTCACTATTGGTGTGTAGATTCCCCTATTTCTCTTCCTTTGAACTTCATCTATTAGATTATCTAGCATGGTATTTGGATAAGCTCTTCTGAGGAACATCTCTCTCAAATTATTACATTCTTCATGGAAATCATCCTCTCTTGAAGTCATTCGTGCTGCCCTAACTAGTTGCCCCTTGACAACTGACTTTTTTTGAAACATAGGGTGAGCACTAGAGTAATGTAAAAAGGTATTAGAATATGATGGTTTCCTATAAATTCGAGTCTCATACTTCTTCTCAATGTTGTTTTTAATCAGAAGTACATCTAAAAATGAAATTTGTTTCTCCTCAAAATTATATGTAAGTTGAAGGAAATCAGTGCTTTCATCCAAATACTTTACCAGGCACTCTGCCTCATTTTGATTTCCCTTGAATAATATAAATATATCATCCAGGTATCGGGTGTAATAAGTAATTTGGCAATTAATATATTCTTTATTAAATATATAGTATTTCTCCCAATAGTTCATGACCAAGTTAGCGAAACTTGATCCGCAGGGTGACCCCATTGCCACTCCACTTTTTGATGAAAAAAATTGTTTTTAAACATTATATAATTATGGGCCAATACTATACTTAATAACTCTTCAACTAGCACTAATTCAGATAAAGGTGCTCCTTTTTCTTTTATGTTCAAAATCACCCACTCAATACTTACATCTTGTGGTATTGAGGTATAAAGGTCTTTTACATCAGTTGTGAGTAGATTATTATATTCATCAAAACCTATATCATTGATCCTTTCCAAGAAAGACCAAGAGTCTTTACTTATACAGGCTTTGGAACTTACATATTTCTGAAGATTCTGAAGAATCTTATCCACTACCTTAGCGCACGCATAGGTTGCACTATTCCTGCCATCCACTATTGGTCTAAAGGGTGGATTACTCAAATCTTTATGTATTTTTGGTACCCCGAATATAACTGGAGCAATAGGTGATGGCATTATTAAGTAGTTGTATAACGCTATATTGATTCTCTGTGCTATAAATAAATCATTTATATAAATTTTTATTCTGTTGTTAGCTTGATTATATTCATTAATGGACACTTGGTTATAAGATTCAGATGTCAACATTAATTCAATTCTGTTTTTATAATCTACCTGGTCCATGAAGACCAGACCCCCTCTTTTTACTTTACTTACATTTAATCAAGTTTGTGTGAAACACGCTTAATGACTGTAACTGTCAATTACTGTTTTCTTTAAACTGCCTATTTTAAGTAAGATTTGTGTAGTGTGGCAGGTTAATTCAGTGGTCTGCAGGTGCGATGATCTTGGGTTTGAAATATGGGACAGGTGTTTATTCTGTAAGTGTGTATTACAATTTTAAAAAGACTTATAGTGAGTATAGCTCTATTTAGCTGAGGTTAGTGAAGATGCATGACATGGTGCACTGCACAGCAATGCGCTAAAAAAATATAAGAAGAGAAAAATGAGGAGATAGGAAAGTGGTGAAATGGGGTGCAAGCAGGGGGAAAAAGCATACTGAAAGGCAGGTAGGGATGTGCAGGAAGGGTGTAGGAAAGAACAATAGATACCCATTTCTTGTACAGTAACAACTCTGCACTTTGACAGAATGTATAAATGACTTTGAACACTCAATCCCAGACAGAGGGTTGAGGACAACATAGGTTCATAGGTGTGTACTAGGCTAATGACCCTGGGGGCCTTTACAAGCCTAGCCCATAGGATTAACCTGGCATCGTGCCACCCGACCTTAGTTCCCAGTACCTCTGTTGAGTAAAGCCACTAGAGTGATTCCTAGGGTGAATTTATATATTTCCCATCCACTCATCAAGATTTCTCATGAAGAGGGCCAATGAGGTGCTCTGCTTGACATGTATGGGAAGTCTATTCCATAGCATGGGCAGTCTCTGGATTATGAACCTGTCCCTCCAGCATGTTCCATTGATTGTAGTAATGAGGTTGAGGTCTCTGGAGTGTGTGGTGTAGAGGGATTGGGATTTCTTTAGATGGAGCATTTCTAACAGAACTGGGTCAGACATGGCTTTGTAAGTCAAGTAGAGATTGCCTCTAAGTAGGCAATATGAGACAGATAATAGTTGGAGTTTTTTCAATCTGTCCATATAGGACAATTTTTTAAAGCCTAGGATCCTCTTTGTGAGGTACTTTTGTGGCCTCTCCAGTTGTTGCAGGTGTTTAATGAGGTACATACCAAATGGGGCATTATACTCAATGATTGGCCTAATTAGAGAAGAGTAGAGGGAGACAATGACCTCTTTCTTCCTGGATGCAAAACCCTTAGTAATGAGATGTGCCACATAGAACGACTTTATGACCACAGTGGCAATGTGGTGGTCAAAAGAGAGGTTGCTGTCAACCTGTGTTCCCGGATCTCTTATAATGCCTTCTGTGTTCAGTGGACTACCATGGATGTGGTAATTCATGGGAACCAGGTTTTTCCCAAAGGGGATGATAACACATTTTTTGGCATTAAGCTTAAGGCCATCGTTCTGACATCAGTCATTGGTTTCATTGATGCCTTTCTGTAGGATGTCAACATCACTCAGGGTGTTAATAATAGCTCCCAACTTGCAATGGTCTATGAACTTTGTCAGCCAGAGTCCCTTCATGTTGGCCTGGACTTCAGAGAAGTAGATACCAAACAGGAGCGGCCCCAGGACCGAACCCTGTGGGACTCCACTGATGACTGGTTGGCAGTCTGACTTGGAGTCAACTACTTTCACACTGTGGGTTCTACCTGTGAGCCAGTTTGCAACCCACCTAGTGATATAGGGGTTGATACCTAGCTCAGTGAGTTTTTCTATGATTCCTGAGTGGGGAATGGTATCAAAGGCCTTGGCCAGGTCAAGGTAGGCTGTATGAACCACCTTGCCTTCATCCACAGCTCTGGTGACTGACTCAAAGAAGTTGACCAAGTTGAGCAGGCATGTTCTACCCTTCACAAAACCAAACTGTGTGGGATACAGAGTTTGGATATTCCCTATATCCTTGTTTATTAGGTCGATGATGATGCATTCCATAGCTTTGCATATCAGACTTGTCAGGCTAATGGGGCGATAGTTACCAGGGTCTATAGTAACTTCTCCTTTGTGGAGAGGGATGACTGTAGCAGTGCGCCATTTGGTAGAGACAAAGCCTGAGGTGAGGCTGTGACTGAACAGGGCACACAGGTGAGGTTCCAGTTCACTCTGTAGCTCATGTAGAACACAGCCAGGGATATTGTCAGGTCGCATAGAAGCTTATTCTTGGCCTTGGACAGTGCTGTTTTAATCTGTGCAGCAGTAATACTGGGTGGCTGGCAATCTACTGGTATTTTGACTGGTCCACTGGGGGGGGGGGGAGAGAAGGGTAAAGTTGACATTGAATCTGTCGGCCATAATATCTGTTGGCTCGGTATAGGAGATACCATTGTGCAGTAGCTCATAGCAAATCTGGGTGTTGCTGTGGAGATTCTTTACATAACTATAGAACAGCTTGTGGTTTTCTTTACTATCTGCTGAAATTCTGTTTTCATAGCTAGCTTTAGAGAATTTGATGAGGGATCGCACCTTTTTGTTGAGGTTGATAAGGGAGTTTTTCCAGTCTTGGGATGTCACCGTATTTTGCATCAGTTTCCTCCTTCTGTTGTAGAGTTTGTTTATGGCAGAGTACCACCAGATTGGCTTCCTTTGTTTGGCGGATAGCATCTGGTTCTGTTGGGTATGGTGAGATCCATGCATTTGTGTACGTGTTCGTACAGTACATAGATGTATGATTCGGTGGTCATGCAACTGATCTCAATTTGCATGGGTGCCGTGAAGTTAGCCACCTCTGTTTTTAGGAGCCCAAAGTTAGCTTTGGAGAAGTTTTTCATGGTGGTTACCTTTGTGGTGGGAGGATGGGAGGAATGTGGATTTCCAAGGTGATTAGTTTGTGGTTGGATCTAACCAGGGAGGAGTTTACTATTGGTGTAGAGCAATGGTCGGCCATGTTAGTAATGATCAAGTCAAGGATATTGCTACCGCTAGTGGGGGTAAGAACAACCTGGTCCAGGGCATTGGAATTAATGGATTCCAGAAAATGTTGGGCAAGTGTATTGGTACATGAGTAGTTTTCCCAGTTAATGGAGGGGTAGTTGAAGTCACCCAGTATGAGAGTGTTAGGTTGGACCCTAATATTCTCCAGGGTGCTTAGGAATGTAGAGTGTGAGTCTTGGGACATGGTTGGGGACCTATAACAGGCTACAGCCTGAATCGCTGTTTTACCCAATGTTAGCTGCCCATGAAGTATGTCAGATAAGTTATGTTGAGCTACTAGTCTGGAGGTGTGTGCTTCCTTTATGAATATGAAAACACCACTGCCTTTGGAGCTTTGTTCCAAGTACAGGGGTCAAAATGTGTGGAATGTGTAATAGCCTGGTAGTGCAGGGGTGCTTTCTGCTGACTTGAACCAGGTCTCTGTTATGGCACAAATGTCGATGTTCTCCATTTTAAGGAGTGCTCCTAGTGAGTGCATTTTGAGATTTAGACTTCTAGCATTGAGCAGCATGACCTTCAGATTGGATTAGTTTGCAGCTGTTACAGTGGTAATTTGTTCTTTGGAACACCACCTAAAAAGGCACTATAGTGGTGGCAAGAGCCTTGGCCAGTATCTAGAAGCCCAGGGATGACAGATGCAGGTCCTCTCCGGTTAAGCATAACTGCATTGTCAAGCCAATTGGACCAAATTACGTGTGGCCAGTGGACATGTGTGTGAAATGGAGAGCTATGTATGGGACGATATTTCTTTTGGGACTGGTACTCATTTTTATTTAAGGTGAGAGTAAAATGTTGGGGAAGGGTATATACATATGGGGGAGGTAATTTGGATAGGTGAGGATGTATTTGCAGACAGACAAGACAGCAGACAGGGGCAGTGTGTGACACATGAGGGGGGAGAACACCTTGGACGGGAGGGTGTTTGTGGAATCCAAGTCCCATGTGCGTCCAGACAGCAGCAGTATGACTCACATCCCCATGCATGGGACTGTTAGCACAGCTCCTTCACTACCGCAAGTATGGCAGTGCTGGAGGCTGTGCACCAGGGTAAGGCTACCCCACCAGGTTGCCCAGCATGCCTTCAATTCAGCGCAGGTGGCATTCAAACCCACAGTAGACTATCCTGCTCACCAAGACCAGCAGCTCATCCCAGGTGACAATATCCCCTTCACCACCACTCCCAGGGGCAGGCCCCATCTCATGGGGTGGTACTACCTGATGCCACAGGTTATGCAGGGGCAGCAGAGGGGCCACCACTGGTCTGGGTCCCAGACATGCTGGGATCCAGTGCCACAGCCGGTTGAGGAAAGGTAGGAGGGTCAGCCAGAACCAGCCTACCTTGACGTACTGTGGTGAATGAGGTATAGCAATAACAGTACGTCAAGGTAGGCGTACTGTGGTGAATGAGGTATAGCAATAACTTAAGGTTAGTAGTAACCAAACCATTGTTAGCATTAAAAGACTGGAACATCATTTTACTTCATCCAAATACATATTAATGTATAGTATGTGTAACACAACAGTAAATAACATAACAGTCAGTATGGTAACAGCATACCAGTAACAAGTAAACCATAAGGTCAACAAAATATTTACTTTAACAAAGGATGTTAATAGTGAATCATAATAGCACATAAGAATATTACATCACATTTTGCAAAAATATAGTTAGTTTAACAACAGATGTTAATGCTAAATAATAAGAATAAATAACAATAATAAATAAATGAAGATAAGGGGTGGGGAGAGACAGAGAGAGAAAAACAATCCTTTACTGATAATGCAGACTATTTCCCTGTAAGCACTGCTACTAAATACTCTATAGGCGGGTAGTGTCAGTTCTGAGTACAATTCTTCTATAGCTCATCTAGCATGTACATACCTCTCAAGTTGTTATC
Organism: Protopterus annectens; assembly: GCF_019279795.1. Lineage (NCBI taxonomy): Eukaryota > Metazoa > Chordata > Ceratodontiformes > Protopteridae > Protopterus > Protopterus annectens. The sequence goes on from NC_056741.1 coordinate 1,609,922,539, forward strand.
ATGGGTCAGTATAGGGCAAGCAATAACAAATGCAGGTACACTACTACACAGACCATTTGCACATAATGTGGACTTCTATAACTACCAAGGTGTTCTGTAAGCAGATTTGGTAATACATTGCATTCTACATAATCATTTTTCTGGTAATCCTGTGAGAGATGGATTAGGTAGTTTTAATTACATTACGTGAAATCATGATACTTGAGAGGCATGTTTGTGTATAGTACATAATCTAGACATCTGTCATGGCTTAGTTGGCAGGCATGGGAATAGAACCCAATAACTGTGACTGCAGAGGACATCTGCAAAAAAAAATTAACTTTACTGGTATTGCTGATAACTGTCTGTGAAATGTGGGAAAAAAAGAGAGCATTATGTGACTAAATTCATTTTGCATTCTAGAACTATTACAGTGCTATACTTGACTGCAGTGACAGTAGAACACACATGCATGGCATACAGCCATAATGCATATATTGAAACAAATCAACTATGCTGCTTAACATTTTATTGCTATTGCTAATAAGTGTCTGTGAAATGTTACCACAATCATATCTGTTCATAACATGGGCTACCTCACCCAAATACCTTTTGCTCTTGGAGTGGGAGAAAAACACAGCATTATGTGACTGAATTTGTTTTGCATTCCAGAACTATTACAGTGGTATATTTGACTGCAGTGACAGTAGAACAAACATGCATGGCATACGGCCATAATGCATTTCTTAAATCAGATTTCTCTAGGAATTAACAGTGCTGCTTAACACTTAATTGGTATTAAGTATGAAGTCCACACAATATTGGCCCATAGACTGGGCTACATCAACCATATACCTTTATTACCTAAAGTAGGAGGAACAGAGAGCATTATGTGATCGATATTGGCCTGAAGACAGCCTTGGACCGCACTATGTGTTAAACAATACAGTTTGCATGCTATTACTTTTGCATTCTACAGCTATTACAGTGTTACACTTGACTGCAGCAACCTTACCATAGACAAGTAAAGCATACAGCTCTACAGCAATGGTTATTATAACACAATCCTGTTTTACACAATTTTGCTTATTGTTATTGGTATTGTTTAATGTTTATTGCAATACAGTTGTCATTGTCCATTTATTGCACTACAGTTCTACTTGCCCATTTATTGCACTACAGTTTTTATGGTCTATACTTTATTGTGGTAAATGCTTTACTCCTTCTTGCTTATTGCATTACAGCTAGCATAATAAATCCGAACATACCACACTCATGGTGCAACCTGGCCAGGCGCTTGGCATGGGACTTGACATTGTGAGCCCTCTCAGCTGCAGCTGTTGTGAGAGAAGCACACCATTATGCATACCAGTTTTGCAGACATTCAGTTTACATATTGGTAAAACAGAGGAAAAGTTGCTTACATATTTGTGGGGCAATCCCAGCTCTAGCTTCTTGGACCCAGGTGTCCATGGTTCCCGCTTTCTCCTCTGCAGGTCATCATAATGGTGATGACACTGTTCACCTGTGCAGGGGATAGCAGTAACACTGATGAGTTCCCTGGCCAACCGGTCCCAGCCCTCTGCCTTACACTCCGAGCCCTGGAAACTGCCCTGCAGCAGCTTGGGTTCATTATTTTTAAACAAGAGCCCAACAAAGACCCTGGACTCCTGAACACCCCATCTCTTCTTCTGAAAACGTGTACCTTCACCAGCACCACCTGCCATATCCACAGTAGATTAGACTACAAGGAATGATGCCGAATCCCATCTATGGTGCTTAATATAGGCTGTTTTCCCACCCTTACATGTCATTGAGCAACATTCAAAAAAGTGCAGCATTGCTTAGCAGCTCGAAAACCAGCTAAGCAGATCAAAGCAGAGTGAAAACTCACATAAGTGAGGTTTTAGCTAGGCTTAGCACCATGCAAACAAAAGTAGCTGTTAGCATGTTTAAACAGTGCTCCGCCCAGCGCAGCAGTGCCATATATCACAAACTTGTCTTTAAAATTAAAAATATATAATAAATTAATTTATAGACATCTTATCATTGCTACAGATTCGAACCCAGGACCTACTAAACATAAGGCTATATCTCTACCCACTTAGCTACTTGGCTATCATGAAAACTTGTATACCTTCACATATATAACTGGGCTACCTGTTAGCATTACTAAGCACTGAGGTGCACTGCATGAACATGCTTAAATATACCCAGACATAAATAATTAATTACATCTGTTTTCTATTTTTAGATGTCGAGCAACTGTCAGCTATGTATGTATGAGTGCCGCTTGGTTCTGTGATGCTCCACTCCGCGCCTCACAAACGGCAATTAAAAAATAAAAAAAAATATTTAAAATTACAAAAATACATAACTATTATAATTAATGGCATAGAGTTTCTATTTTTAGATGTCTGGCAGGTGTCACCTGTCTATATGTGAGCACAGCTTGGCATTGCTGCACTACTGGCCACTTAAACATGCAAAAAATATAAAAAAAAATATTTAAAATTAAATATTACATGTTTGATCCAATTCACAGCCTTTCAACAGTAGCGGGGAGCATCCACAACCATGGATAGCCTCTACACTTATCCTTACACCGATTCAATTACCCCATTCCTATGCTCTCACTCAGAAGTGCGCCATTATTAATATGGTTGGCATGCTGCCAAGGGGGAAGCGTGGCCGTGTACATGGACACATTCCATGTAGGCTCTACATGGAGCCTACACAAATTTTATTAAATCCTGTGGTAACAGAAGCAGAATCATTGATAGGGATATTCAGGTAACATGCAGTACTCTGAGTCTGAATCAGAATTCTGAGGGAAAAAACTGTATCTGTTCTATTACATTCACCTGTGGAGTTAATTCTTTGAATCTCTTCAGGAAAAGAGGAATCCCTTTTTCTCTTACAAGAAGCCACCTGATAAGAAAGGTCAATAGCCTGTACAAGACCCTCAGCCATAGTTCATAAACTACTCCTGTCCAGTGAAATTGGAGCAGGAGAAGCTAAGTTTATTTTTGTGTTTCTTTTTTGACAGGAAAATTAAAGCAAATACATTTTTATTGGCAGAAATAGCTTCTACAGGGATGGGTACAACATTTTGGTTAAGCAGGTGCACTTTCCCCTGCCCCTTCTTGCAACACCAACAAAAGTGCCTCTCCCTTGCCCACTAATGGGACCTCAACAGCTGTACAGGACATTGCTAACCCCTAGTATCTAGTGTCTGTATTTGCCACACCAGAGGGATTTGGGGAAAAAGAAAAGTGGTCTGAGGAATCAGCTTGGCCACTTCAGAGTCTATCGCCTGCATCTGAGGCAAATTACCAGCCTGCTGTGTTTGCAAAGGCTGGTTAGTTAACTTTTTTAAAACATTTACTGAATTATCATGCCGCGGTAGTGGTGCTGCGGTAGCGTTGTCACCTTACAACAAGACGTTGTCCCATTCGATTCTCAGCTAGAGCATCTTCTGTGTGGAGGCATGCGTGAATGGGCGTGCCTTCGTTGAAGGTTGTGGGTCAGGGCTGGTAACTTGGCACGTAAAAATCCACTACCAAACATTAGAGGACCGGAGTTCCGCTGTGGCGACCCCTAACTGAGATAAGCCAAAAGACACAACAACAACAACAACTGAATTGTCACTTAAGACATAGAGAACCATACAATTATATAAAAGAAAACAAACCATATGAGAAACTTTGACTAGCTAAGAATTGCGAGTAATTATCCTTGAAATATAACAAAATACTTGTTGACAATTACTCAGATAAAAATGTGACTAAGCAGTACTAGAATCTCAAATATATTCTTTCTGTGTGGTCAAAGCCATCACACCTCCCATGCACTGGTGTATTATAATCATTTTAAATTGCTACTTCAAAATACAAAAAAGAGATGGATTCTGGATAGGATGAATTTGCACAGAAATGCATTTGTTGAGTAACATTTGCTGAATTTTACATTCCCAGCTTTTAACTCCAGAAAAGGAATATTGCAATAAAATGAATAACTAATATTTTCTTAGCACAAGGAATCTGGACAAAGCCTGAAATAAAGTTGCTAGAATAACAGGGTTTGTGTTAGCATGCATTTTCCAAAGGAAATGAAGTGTGAAACTCAAATGTGTGATATTTAGTGATTTCAATTCTCAGTGATTCACCAGAAAACCATAAGTTTTATGAGGAACAGACCAAAAAATAAGAGGCAAAAATCTGAACATTCTGTGAAAAGCTGTACAGTTGAGAGGTACGCTGTGAAGTCCTATATTAGAATGATGCAGGCTCTCTCTCTACGCATAATTTTGTTGTACTTGTGCTGCAAAATCAGTAGCAATGTTACTCCTCTGAAACATGCTTTAAAGTTTAAAAAGATGATGCTCCCTGAACATCTTCCCTTATGCAAGAGTCTGAACCCTCTACACATTTATGCACGCACACACATAAACACACTCACATATACACATGTATGTTCAAAGACTTGCATACATGCACTCACTAACATTCACATACATGTACTTGCGAACAACCTCTGACAATTGGACACACACATAAATGCTGACACACACACAGATACACACATAAATGCCGACACACACACACGCACACGCACACATGCGCGCACACACACACACACACACACACACACACACACACACACACACACACACACACACACACGCACACACGCACACACACACACACACACGGACACTTTCTCTTTCTCTGAAGTAAAGATTCTGATGTCCCTTTTCTGAATGGACAGGCACAGTATTATTCTTTATATAAAAAAAAAAAAAAAAAATTTGAGCCAGGAGCTGGGGCCACAGTTCACAATTTTATTTGAAGTTGTGCTGGGGGGGCAGTCACTCCCCCAGCCTATGGTTCTGGTGTCCTTGACTCTCATCTTTAGTGTTCATTGTCCTTACCACCTTGGTCGCTTTATGATAGCCTCCTAGTACTCAGCTCCACACTTCCCTAACCTCTCTTTTCCATCCCTTGTAGACCCCATCTCTCCCCATATTTAGTAATCTGACATTCTTATGTAGCCACATCGGTCATATTCTCATTTTGCCTTCCTACTTCTTCTTCCTCACATCTTTTTCCATACCCCTGAGTATTCCATCCCTGACCCATTACCATAGTGGCTTTACTTCCTCAGTTTGCTACAGTTTGCCAACATATTTGTAAGTAACTTCACAGCTTATGTAAATCACTTTAGAAAAATTCACTGACATCATCTTCCTTTTCCCCAACTTTAAACTACATAGTGGCATGATCAGTTCCACAGTTATAGCTAGGCTAGGGTAAAGAGTGCAGCTGTCCCAAGTACAAAATGTTAGGGAGCACAACTGACAAATCCAGATCTATTTTCAACACATTACCAGCATGGCATTGCATTTGTGGTTGGCAGTGAATGCTGGTATTGCATTTATAGTCAGAACTGAAGTGGTTTTGTGCTCTGTGTATGGCATACAGTTTAATGGAAGAGAAGAACAAATATATTTTGCTTGCTCCTCAACTTAGGGTTGACAAAGGAGGTGGGGAGGACCAGATCAGTGGATGACAGTGGCTGCAAGAATGTACCTCCTTGTCTGATAAATTCTTATCAATAGTTCAAAACTCTTCCACACTAGGTTTGTTATAACTCTTTCAACCATGTTGTAGCTCTTGATGATTATGTAATAAAATGTATGTCATTTAGAAATTCTGAATTGTTTTTTCTGTGGATGAAGATATTAAAATTAATCTTTTTTCTTTTTTAAACAAGAAACATCTTTTTAAATTATCATGTATGACATAGGCCATGTTACATTTATACAAATGACAATAAACCTATAGTGCCACAATCTCAGTTGCAAACATTATGCATTCTAAACCGTGCAACATAACTGTAGCTGCAAACATTATACATCACTTCTAACATATCCAGTCATTGTTAGTCAACCATTACATAGCTTATTCAAATACTGCCTTATTTTAAACCTCCTTCCTCCTCTGCAGGTATTAATTCCACACTTTCCATTTTTCCAATGTAATTTGCTCCTACCCTTTTCTAAAGATCTCAGTTCCAGTTGTTTTAACTCCATTACTATCTTCACTACTTTTAGTAAAGTTAGTTTAGACTTTGATTCCCGTTTGCTAGTAACTGCTTTTTTGCAGCCATCATAATTAGACTCACTAACGTCTTACTATGTCTTGACAAATCCGAGTTTGTATCATAGCTCAAAAAATAATTTCCCTAGTCAATCCAATTTGCTCACTCAGCATCTCCAACAGAACAGTCTGCAGAGAATCTTTAGAGTCTACCAACTCATTACACTCCACGAAAATATGTTCCCAGTTACCTCTTTCTGCCCTACCACACCTCCAACATTTGCTGCCTACCTGAAGAAAAATTCTTTGAAGCCTGCTTGGGGTATTTACCTATGTAAGCACTTCCAGTCAAAGATCTGAAATGTTTTAGATTTTATTGCATATTTGGGAGACATACATATATCCTCCCATCACTTCTTTGTGAAATGCTTATCTAATCTCTATTCCCAGTCATTTCTAAGCTCCTGTAATTGATTGTTATAGTTATCATGCAATATTTTACATGATCTAATAATTATTCTTTTCTTAATGGTAACGTCCATACTAGATTCTACTAAAAACTTGAACAGTGCTGGTCTTTTGTTTAGGACCCCCCTTATTTCTTTCTCTTTGCCTATACTCTGATATCAGTCCTTGATATAGAAGGCAATCTTTCACCTGCAGTCCAAATAAGTTCTTGGCATCTTCTCATTAAAATTAATCTTGAGATATTTTAGAATCTTGAAAGTCATGTTCAGAATTCTGGCCTTAATGTAGCTTTTAGTATTAATTAATCTGCAAAGTTTTAGATAGCATGCACATATGCCCAATTAACTAAACATGGCATTGCGGTCTGGCATAAATTCTAAGTGACCACTAAGGAATAAGATGTATGGAAGAGCAGACTTGTTCACTTTCACCTAAGAATGCAGTGAAGAATTATGTATTTGCATTCTACTTTGTGAGATTTCCTATACTGATTTGCTTTTCACAACTTTAGTCATTTCTGAAGCTAAATATGTACTATTTGTTCTCAAGCCAAAGCTTGTTAAACAGAAGGACAGAGCGAAAAAAAAAATTCCATTGTGAAACTGACAAAAAATGTTAAGTTTTGAATAAGCAGTCTGACACCTTATTCAATGACTGTCTTTCTGAGAAGCTCTTTTTTTTATATACATGAGAAGAGGTTATAACTGGGACAAGTGGTTAACATGAAACGCATGAAGTATCAGTTATGTGCTGTCTGTATACAAGTGTGTTAACTTGTTTCAGTATCTGAAACACACCCACCTCTTTCTATAAGCCTTTGATCATTTACAGGTGCACATCGAAATGAATATGCAGAAAGTACTGTGTTCTCCATCCATGCCTGAAAACAGTACGAGTAGTAATGAGTTTACCATGAATACTTTGAAAGATACTAAATAAAACATGACCAGCTCAACTAGGTCAGGCAGGAAATGTCACTTGGGTATGTGTCCAGTGAATCAAAGCTGACAGACTGCCACAAACTGGAAAATATAACTAGATTTTTTTAATAAGAATACATTAAACTAAATGAAGCCCAAAACAATAAGACTCTGAAATAACTTAATCATGCCTTGCGAAGATTGCCACGCTTCGTTAAAGAAGATGTCTTTCAAATGTCACAACATTCAAAGGAAATGCAAGTAGAAGTGTTTCATCAGCATTATGTCCTTTGGTCAAACAAGAGTCTCAAAGGTCATTCAGATCTCCCCTCATTTTTTTTTACCCCAGAGAGAGGAGAAGATGCTGTGATTTGATTGCTTTCACAGGATAAACTTATTTAAAAATTTCCATTTTCAAATTATTTTATAAAATACAGCATTTTCTATCCCTGACATTCAAACAAAGATGTTTTTTTCTAGTTCTTGGTTCTCTTATCATTAAATTAAGTTCTTCAAAAATGAGGTGGTTATTTCACAGTGAGACAGTAAACAAGTTAATATACAGGATTCTAGAAACCAGAACATCAGCAAGATGATCAGGGAAATATTAACTAGTGGGAAGGATGGTAAAACATCTGCAAATACAAAAAGCCCAGCCCTGGGATTCATGAAGCTCGGCGCAAGGCCAGCGTTAGGCTTGCACCGACCGTGTGGCGTGAAGATGGAGCAGTAGTGCCAAATGCATATTAATGAAGGCACACTGCCGCCACAGCCACGTGCATAGGAAAGGAGCGCGAGTGCATAGGGCATGTTGAAGTGCCGCACGGAGGCGTGGAAATGTCAGCTGTCGACGTGCAACCTAAAATGCTTGCATATAACAATTTGCAAGCAATAGTGATCACATCTGTCAGTGTCCATGCATACTGAAACATATGCAAAGCATGCAAGACAGTTCCTGCGAACACAAAATGAAGAAGCAAACACAAATGCACGGTAGGGAATAACGGGTCCCTATCCCGCAAACAAATGACATTGAAAACCGTGTGCCCGTAGTCCAATGCAGTGTAGATAGTTATACCAAGTGGAATGAAATGCATCATATGTTAGCACGCCACCAATAGGTATGTCCAGCCCAATGGTCAGGGTCACCAGCTGACCCATATTGTGAGGGAGGGTACACAGCTGGGCAGATGTGTCCATAACAAAAAACATGATAAATGTACATATCTAGCGACCGTATGACCGAATTATATCCCACAACGCATGTAATAGTCACATACAATAGGTATGTCCGTATTTCACATACCAAATGTGACAGGAAATAGAATAAGCATGTAAACGAAACAGAAGGAGCATATAAACTGCTACAACAATAAGGCAACATGTAGGCTGAAAGGAACAGTATTATCCATACCGTTGACTGTGGGTACGTGTTGTCCAGTACATTCAGATATGTGTCCGGAATATATCTCATCCTGGACATAGGAAAAGGTGGCATCCTACCAATGATTACAACAGTCAGCCAAAATCCACACATCAGCGGTCCAAGCAGAACTTGTCAGGATGGGTCACAGTTGAACGGGTATTACCCGGGTATACCAACCATGTCATGAAAGTTAAGTATGGGCATGTACCTATGTGCGTGAGGTATAGCATGTGGAAAGTCAAACATGGCAGGGTAGTCCACACAACCATACAGGTACCTGACATATGTAAGGTATGCAATGTGTTACCTTGACCGTGTCATGGGCCATCTAACAAAGCAGTGATGGATGGAGTGTCAGGAATATGTGTGTGTGTGGGGGGTGGGTAATGGTATAATCCTCCAAGGCAACACTGTGTCATATGCAGAATAGGTGAACCGGAGGTGTATGAGGGAGCACCGGGTGAAGCAGAGAGAAACACAAAAACATGTGTACACATCTGCAATACAATCAGACAGGCCATACTGTAGAACACAATCCCACAAACATATGAATATTAAAATGTGCGATACAGATGTATAGACATGTCACTGGCACATACCCACAGATTGGTCCTGATGGAACTGGCCATATCAAATGCAACACACCTGGATGCATAACGGACTACCCAGCATCCCCTCCACAGCACACAACCTGCTCCCATACCTGAACGTCCACCAAATCCAGCCATACTTGGCCTATTGGTTTGGTGCAGCCACATCTACACATAGTGACCACTACACATATGTAGTAGGTAGTGTCACCCTAGGCAGTTTCAGGATTGCAAACTATGTATCCCTTGCATTTAAACCCCCCAGCACATTTTCATAATGCCAGAAGAATGTTCGGTATTTGTCTTGTTTTGGTCTTGTTCAATTTTTGGGATATCCCTCATGGGATAAGTAAACTGTGTAAACATTAGAATGAGTATGAAGACACAAAGTCCAGTCCTGTAGATATCTGGACACAAGTTGGAATGTGCAGTAGTGGTGCACGAGACTGTCCAGCCCTAGATGGTCATGCAAAACCTACTACCCAGGATCAAACACCTGCACGTGACGCACGTGTCCCAACACGAATAAGTGAGAGACTATATTGCACACATTCGCATAGTGGCACATGGTATAAGGTTGATGAAGGCACTGACGTAAAAAGGATACCCCCTGATCTACTGTGTAAGGGACAATTAATGTGTGTGCAGGTGTAACCTGACCAACAATGATACAATGCCAAATGTCCTGTGATTGTAGGAAATACCTATGTACCATACTGCATGTAACAGTTGCCTAAAGCGGTCACGTCAGGATAGAATAAATGTAATTCATAGAAGAAACAGGCAAACAACAAAAGTGCCAAAGGTATAAGGCTCACAGCTAGGAAACAAATGAATGTTCTAAACCTGCACTAACCGTGGCTATGTGTTGGCCCAAACAATCTGATGTCCGCAGTAGGGTTACCATCTGTCTCGCTTTGCAAGGGACAGTCCCTCTTTGGACAGTTGTGTCCTGACAAAATACATTACAAATGGCAAATGTCCTGGGATTGTAGGACATAATTATGTCCCATATGTTATGTAATAGTTGCAGAAAAAAAATATTTCAGTATCTAAAATACCTAAATGTTACAAGAAACAGAATAAGCAACTTAACCACTACAACAATAGGCTTTTATGTAGGCAAATAAGTAAAGTTATGTCCTTTGTACTGACCGTGGGTATGTGCTGGCTTGTAAAATCTGATGTGTGTTCCAAAAATGTCCCATCTTGGCCATTTGAAAAGGTGGCAACCCTAGTCCCCAGAATACATCCCAACCTGTACATATGACAATGTCAACGCTACCAATGGTCAGAGCATTCACACAATAACTGGCCAGCCTATTAGCCACTCACAAAGCCAGTGACCTTTGGGGGAAAAGTGTTGAATGAGAATGACTACTTACAACAATGAAGAGTAATAGACGCATTTAACTGCAGAAAATTAGTAGTATTACGAATTTGTCAACACGTTCCAAGTTAATAGTACTAATATGGTAGAAGTGTCCGTGATTGTCCCTGAGTTGTCATAGCCTTGTCCCTGTCACTGTAGAAATGAGTCCGCTAGTATCACAGAGGTCCATACACATAAGTACACCAACCAACTGTCACATCTGTTGACAAGACTATTGCATACCTGTAGTGAATTTATAACAGATGTCCAGAATAATATTCATTGTACCTATAAATGAAAGAAATAGTCAAATGGGAAGGGAAACACGTGCAAATCACCCCCCAACCTGCATTATGTAGTCACCCCCCAACCTGCATTATGTAGTGGAACCACTCCCCGCCCTAAATTATGTAGCGCCGACCCAATAATGTGGTCAGAGGTGCCCAAACACCAGCGTCTGTAAACACAGGTAGAATGTTAAAATCTGGACTAACTCTGTCCATGTGCTACGTCTGATCTTAGAAAGCACCAGGACAGTTCTAATCACCAGTAGGCCAAGCCTAAACCAGGACCAGCACATGAACACCCTGACAATCAAACATGCGTATGTGTGAGGACTATAAGCGTAGGAGTTCTGAATATCCTTGGAGTGAGTAGACTTGCAGCATGGGTCCAGAGCAGTAGGAAACAGGGACTGTCCTAATTGTAGTACTGCAGTTTTCCCAGCAGGAGAATGGATGCCTGCTGTGTAAGGGAAGCGGTGAGGCATATGTCAGAGTAGCTATGAACCATGGGTATACATATAAATGAGTCAGAACACCAATAGTGAAGTGGTTACAGCATCCGCCCAACGTAAAGGCATTCCCGGTTCAAGTACGACTATAGCACATATTAATTGTGTAATGAATGCCTCTGTGCTGTAAAGCCAACATTTATACATGTAAAGGTGACCGCGTTCGCATGGGTCCGTTAACCGGATTCCATCAAAGTGGTACTTTCATAAGGAATAAGGCACATGCAATCCCAAAGAAGTGCCTGTAAACATATACAACTCAGAATAAGTAGATGCAAGTGCGCCTGCGTGGGTGTATGCAGCTATTAGCATAGCAAATGTATGTTGCCTTGTACAGTTGTAACTTTTATATATATAGATAGATAGATGTGGGTATAGATAAATATCCACAGACATAACAGAAATATGCAATTATATATCTACATATTTATCTATATATACACATATATATAAATATATATATATATATATATATATACACACACACACACACACACATATTTATATATATATATATATATATATATATGTATATATATATATATATATATATATATATATATATATATATATATATATATATATATATATATATATATATATATATATATATATATATATATATATATATATATATATATATATAAATATATATATATATATATATATATATATATATATATATATATATATATACATATATGTATGGATATATATATATATATATATATCTATATCTATATATATATGTATGTATATATATATATATATATATATGTATGTATATATATAGATAGATATGTAAGGAACGCCGAATGATGAAAGCAAACATAAGGGTTGTGAAGGGAATCCAGAGCAAGTAAGGAATTATGAAGTGCTCACAGTGTATGTCACATAAAGATGCACAAGTGTGAGTAGAGCACCGCTCTTCACTCCAGAGGCAGGGTTATACCAGTGGCCATAACATCGTTGAAGTGCTACATCAACATTGTAAACAGACGGAATGTAGTACATATTGCGACCACCTACACTTCTAACCCGCAAATTGTTCGTAATCCATAACACCAGGAAAGGCACGTATGTGCAAATATGAATGGATGGTGAGCCTGTGAATACACAAAGTGGTACAAAATGTGTGTAAGGCCCCAATGCTCATGAGAGGGCAATGTGTAAAGGTGTGTCATGGCTGCGATATCAGGTGTATAATGGCTGTTATGCGTGGAAACTCAACACGGATGTGCAGGAGAAACTATGGATATGCGATTATGGACACAGGAGTGCTAGGGTATGTTGTGCCGGGTGCAATGGAGCGGCCCATGGAGGTCAGCTAGTACGTAGGTGCGATTCCCGGATAGACCGTCGTTTGTGTGGAGACATGCGTGAATGGACGTATCGCTGTCGGACGTTGTGCATCAGGGCTGGCAGCACGGCACATAAAACCTATACGCCACCCATGAACGGAATGGAGTTCTGCTGTGACAACCCCAAACCGGGAAAAGCAGAAAGACACAACTACATGAAGACAACAATATGTTGACGTACAGTCACAGTAACACAAACACACATCCTATCAACAGTAATAATATGAATGTGAACAGAAACAAACACAGTAGCAGGAATAATAGGCTGCGCATATGAGTAATAGGTTGAATGACACTGTATCACATCCCAGTTAGCAGCGGCACCCCAGACATGAAAAACGTGCGACATCTGTCCGCTGTATAACGTGCAATATACTGAACACAAGTTCACCGGAGTGAAGTGTCGGTGTCATAATGACTAAGGCAATAGTATGCTGTTGAAGCAGAGATAAAACCCAATACGCATGTGTAAGTGTCCATGTCCGGGAAATGTATAGGTTAACGGACACACAGATGTATATATAGATAAAAATGTATATATACATATATCTATATTAATTTACATACACATATATATTCATACGGAGATATATATATATATATATATATATATATATATATATATATATATATATATATACACACACACACACACACACACACACACACACACACACACACACAAGGATATACTATAGCATATACGCCTGGGTGTGGGTAATGCTAATTTACCCACGGTTGGCGTGGTTTGGTCCCGAGGCCGAGGGACCAAACAAAGCCAACAGTGGGTAATTTAGCATTACCACCAGGCGTGGTTATTGCTATTATATCATGACATTATTTAAGAAAAGAAACTATTACTTTTCTTAAATAATGGCATAGTATAATGCCTGTTTACTGCCCTTCCGAGATGTCTGGCATCCGCGGTAGTTCTGATGTACTGCGGCGCCTGCGCAGTACATCAGAGTTGTAAAAGCAACGGAGAAAGCAAGATCTCCGTTGCTTTTATGTCTCGCTATGTTAAATGAGTTTAACATAGCGAGACAGTTTTAAAATAAGCAACGGACATCTCCGTTGCTTATTTTAAAACTGTGTTGCTATGTTAAACTCATTTAACATAGCGAGACTCTAAAAAAAGCAATGGAGATCTTGCTTTCTCCGTTGCTTTTTTTTAAAACACTGTCTCACTATGTTAAATGGGTTTAACATAGCAAGACAGCTTTAAAATAAGCAACGGAGATCTCCGTTTATTTAAAGCTGTCTCACTATGTTAAACCCATTTAACATAGCGAGACAGTGTTTTAAAAAAACGAGTTATACTAATAGAAAAAAGTCCGGGTGACCGGACCTTTTTCCATTAGTATAACTCGATTTACAACAGGCACGCTGGCCAATCAGCGTGCACGTTTTGGGGGGGGTCATGGTATAATACGGATATATATAGATAGATATATATACACAAACAAAAGGTAGTGATATATACACATACACACAAAACAAAATATATATGCCAGTGTAGATATACACATGTACATAAATAGGTTACTTCACAGCAATTAGGGGTAACATATTTACAGCCCGGGCATATGTGACTGGGAGGTCCAATAAATAAACGTTGTACCCCCCCACATTGCTCAGCTAGGCCGGATAGACATACAGACAGGCAATACAGATCAATACACTGCCGCTGTCCAAAACACTGGTAGGAAAGTACCAGTGGGAGGGTTCTGCAAGGTGTACACTTTAAACATGGATAACGGTGTCCCTTGCGGGACCCCAAAAATACAGGGTATGTGTGAATCTGCTGACATTAATACGAGCAGGATGTAGGTGTCCATGGAACAGTAAGTTGTGCAAGTGTGATAATACATGGGTTGACAAAACATATGACATGTGTCCCGAGACGGGGAGAGTGGGCAATGTGTAGGGGTGTGCTCATACCCCAGCTGCGCTCGCAGTAAGTATTTGACATGACTGCTGTAGAGGGGTGCCAGGTAGGTGGACCATGGGTATGCATTAATGGGCTTAAGTGTGCAGGTGCTGGTTGGCAGAGATGTAGTAGGCCCACCCAGTGGAAGTCATTAATATTCCTATGTGGGCATAACATACACCTACACCTCCCAAACCTGAAGAGCACATCTAATGGATAGTCTGTAAACCATCGGGGGAATACATAGAGACCAAATCAGTGCCATGTACCCGATTAGCTTGGACGTCCATAGTTATGTACCAGAATGTAACTAAGTCCAACTAAACACTTCCAGAACTAGTGATATTAGGTGAACAGGTGGCGGAATACAGGTAATGACAGATGGCAACATGTATGAGTCATAAACAGCATGTATCTCAACAAACGTGAATGAATACATATGCTCTGTGACTGTGAATGTGTCTGGTTAATAGAACCAATCATCTAAATGTGTCCCACAGGGTGTTATGCATTGTTCCTGATACAGTGTTCATTCACACCCATTGGTATGTGAGTTCTGCTACTGACGGAAAGTGCATAATGTGCTGACCACCTTAGGTAGATGATAGCATAATAGAAGAGGTTAAACACCCGTATGGCTGTGAGGGACACACCCGTCTGGGCAGTTGTGTCCTGCAAAATGACAGTCATGGCACATGGCCTGTGAGTTTGGGAATGGAGGCTATATAGTGTGTGTAGTGGTGTCAGACATCAATTTGTTGTATCAGTAACAGCTACATGTAATAGGAAACAGTATTATCAATTATAATGCTACATGAATAACCTTAACGTATGCAAACCGTGGAAGTCGTCCATTTACTACTGGCTGTGGGTATGTGTTGCCTTGACACGAGATAGCTCTATATATAGGGTCTATAGGGCCGCCACCATTCTGAATGGTCAAAGTGGAACATGCTCTGTAGAAATGTCAGATGTACCAGGGCAGAACATACCTACAGTCATGCATAGTACAGAAATATACATATCGGAACAAATCAAAGCGTAGTCTAGCAGCAGTAAAGTTGCTTATGCTACTACATATGACATATTGACATGTTAGGTATACAAGACCTGTAACAAGCAACCAGTGCAGACATGTACAACATGAGAATGTCCCCTAATCAGGACAGTTGCAATGGCTAGAGTATTATCCATACCACTCAACTGTCAATGTCAGGTACGTCCCTGAGTTTGACTGAAAGTTTAACTCTGTCCCTCTTAACCTCTTAATCCCTCCTAAAATTAGTGGCTGTTGAAGGAAAGGTGGTGAATTACATTTACTGACTAATGACAATAAGTAAGAGTTATAAACAACTGTTACTTCAGAATATGTGTATTAAGTTATATGCTCTGATTCTGTCAATGTTTCAAGTTAATAGCACTACTTTTGTAAAAGTGTCCCTGATTTTTCTTGACCTGTCCCTGATTCTGTAGAAATGTCTCCCCAATTGGTGGAGAGTTCTGGTATTGTCCCTTCTGTTTGGCATATATTTCTCAGAAGTACAGGCAAGCACGAAGGGCTGTAGCTGACTAAGTTTGCGGACGACTGCAAACTGAGTGCAATAATAGAGTCTCCGACCGACATGGAGATCCTCCAGAAGGGCCTAAATGAGACTGATGCATGGTGTCAAAGACATAGTCTCAAGCTAAATGCAAAAAAATGCGTAGTAATCCCCTTTGGAAAAAACAGAGTACCCGTAAACTGCAACATAGGAGGTAATCCCCTGAAATAAGGATCTAGGGACCCAAGTAGATAGTCAGCTTTCCTTTGATAACCATGCTGCCAAAGTGGTTAGAAAATCCTTCTATGTGACCCATCTGATCATGAAAGGGGTCACATCAAGATTTAAGGATGTAATGGTGCCCTTCTACTCTTCCCTCATCAGACCCATTATTGAGTACAATGCACCATTGGAATGTACCTGGCTAGACATCTCCAGCAGCTGGAGAGACCACAAAGGTACCTAACCAAGAGGATTACTGGCCTCAAACAGTTGCCCTATGCAGCACGATTGAAAAAGCTAAGACTGTTCTCTGTTGCATACCGCTTTCTCAGAGGTGGTCTCTGTCTAACGTACAGAGCCATGTCCAACCCAGAATTGTTGAACATGCTCCATCTTAGTAAAACCAAATCTACTCGAGCTACAAGCTCTAGGGATATAAATCTCAACACAACAATGAACAGAACATGCTGGAGGGATAGATTCCCTTCGCAGAGACTTCCCTTACTATGGAACAGGGTCCCGATCTACATAAGACAGAGCCCCTCACTATCACTCTTCAAGAGGAACCTTGATGAGTGGATGGGTAACAGAAAGTTCACACCGTGGATCACACCAACAGCACTACTAGATAGGGGCCAAGGGTACTAGCTGCTAGTACAAGGGTCTAGGGAACTACTAAAGGGGCGGTGAATACCGCACAATGTGGCTGGGCTAATATATGCCTTTGGGCAGATAGCCCAGTACCAACCTATGAACCTATGAACCTATGAAATATGCATGATGAAGGACTGTCTCATGCAAAGTAGTAAAGGTGTCACTCCTACAGTCTCCCATCGTGCAATCTGAAAGGTGGACAACGTGCAGTAAGTATGCGGTAGCATGACTCGGTGGACAGCTGCATTAACAAACTCAAGTCACATGTCAGCATTGCAGAGTATCAGTTTCCATGTATCAGGCAGATGGGAGCAGATCATATGAGGAACACGCATATAATATGATTATATCACTGGACAGGCCGCCGAGTCCGTACAGTCGAACGTCTGCCATCGCAAAATGGTTACACATACCCGATACTGTAGTCATGTAGTCCGATGTAATACACATCACAAGGGATCGCACACACCCAGCGTGAGTGACAAATGTAAGTGGAAATATCAGTGAGCGAGTGGCTGTAAGTGTGTTTGTCTACCAGTATGCCAGTAGTGCACTGTGAAAGAAATGTGGAGTCTAAACATGTATAAGGTGCTGTGACCAGAAATCAGCAGTGCTTAACACTGTGCAAACCCATGCACAACTGCTCCCTCCTGCTGGAATGTGCCTTACCCAGTCTGTATCCAAAGGCGTCGGCCTGTCCGCAAACAAATAACCGCCCTCTACACATGATGGTAGAAGTACCCTGCACACATAGCTCATGTGAATTAACAATAGACCATGGCATATGTACAGACAATAGACCACACACACACCATACAGCGCAGACATCCAACAGTATAGCAATGTACTGGCAGATATATCCGGACCACTGCTGTATGCATGCCTGGCTGTCCTGTGTTTCAGTGTGTGAGCATGCCCAGTATGACTGTTACGCATGTTGTCGACCGACATTACCGTCATATCGTCATGTGTGTGAGCATGCAAAGTATGGTCAACTGTATTGCATGTGTCACATGTCCAGATAGTTAGTACTGTGTTGCTGACCCCTCCGTTCTACACAGACAGGTGTCATGCTGTGTCTGCAGGGTAGCTAATGGTCATGTGGCATTGACAGTTGCTACATGTCTGCATTGCATGGGGCGACATCCAACCACAACCACAGTCCTACACAGCACCATGGGTGGCGTACATGACTCTCACATGTGTAGGTTTGACGGGGGGCACAGCCAACAGCTGTACACGTCTGCCACTACTGTACTGGTATGCCGGGTACTCCATGTCAGTATGTGGACCTACCTAAATTGCTGGTTGGAGGGATACCAGGGTACGTCAGTTCCCAGCTTTAATTACCAGCACAGTGGTGTTGGACGTCCTAGGTTACACAACCTACATCAAACTGCCTGGTCTGCTGTCATCTGTGTGTGTCTTAGGTGGTTGGGGTCATTCACTGGGCATATCCATAGGCCATCGTATATCATTTGTCTGTATTGGTCCACATCTGTCCAGCTGCATGGAACGTGTGTGGGCTGTACAGACACACATGATGGTCAGCCCGTAATCTGCAGTGGGTTAGGACATCCTGTGTACTACAGGCTACCATTGTGACCCCCATATGTGCTACAGAGGTCATGGTGCCACTATGGATGTGTACTGTCTGCTGCCCTAACATTTGGCCACCACAGTCACTTGTATGCTCACATACATATCATAGCAATGGGTAACTAACTGCACATTCTAATACAACTGCCACTTGTTAGGTCAATAGACATAACCTGGGTGTGTTCTGGACTTGAGGATGGTGCTGGAGTGCTGCCTATGTCGGATGCACACAGTGCACCTCCTATACATGGCTGAGAACAGGTACTCTCATGTTTGGCATCCATTGTACTGTGTGCGGGTCAGAGAGGAGAAATCTGTGGGTGCCTACTGTGTCAGTGCATATGCCTTGTGTTGCCTCTTTGCCAAGGGCAGGTCATACTGTGCACGGGCTTTCGCCGACTGTGGCTTGCTCAGGTAGTTCCTTCACCAAGTCACACTGTGCCTGTACAGGCTTTGGCAGTGGTGTCAGGCTGTCTGGCCCTGCCCCATGCGGTTTCTGCTGCAACTGTTACTGCAGGATAAGCTTGTGTAGCATAGCAAATACCATAACAACTTGTATGCATGTAGCTTGTAAATACTGCAGAGCTCCAACGGATGTGTCCAGATAACAGAACTGTGAACTGAGCATCCCAAACACATTCACAAGTATATGTCTTGCCTGTGCATCCGCCTCAGTATGGTGTGAGTGTCCAGGTGGTTGTGCATTGCTGATGGGTGTCATCAGCCACGACACCAGTGTTTACCCAGCATCCCCCACTAGGAGACTGTAGGGGATGTCCATATTGGCATGGGTGTGCTACAACTGTGTCAGAAGCCATATATCGGACACATCATAGCTTCCAGGGCAGACAGCACACACATTCAATCTCATGCCCTGGCCATCGCATATGGCCTAGCTGTTGGAGGGTATGCCCCTGCAGTGACTGTAGGCCCTACCCCACTCACCAGGTGGTGATACGATGTGTATGTGTGTGCAGGCTATAGCACCCAGTACTCTAGGGTAGTCATCCATGTGGTTGAACAGATGCATATTGCTGGTCTACTAATCACGTGTGTTGAGGACATGTATGTGCTCACTAGCATGTGTTGACATGGCATCTATGAACTGGTGCAATACTCTGGATGCAGATACCTGTGAGATACCCATGATATCCCCAGTTGTGCTGTGTGAGGTACCTGTGGCTAATACACCTAGGCCAATACATACCATGGTATCCACTGTGATGTGTTTCCCTCGGCCTGTTTGATGTGCCAGGTGTGGCAGGCACAGGTCAACAAGCTGCTGTAGGAGGTCTCTGTCCTCTCCATAGTGCTCCAACATCCCCAGCCCATGTAGCCCCTGGTAAGTCACCCTCGGTCTATAAAGTCTTATGTCACCCCAGTAAGGGTTGTTCGGCAGCATACACATCCTCACTGCCCCAGCCTCCTGCACATGTTGGTATATGTTGCCTGCTGCAGCCCGTGTCATTTGGTTGGACTGTGTCGTGAAATGTCCCTGCAGGTATACACCAGTGGTGTAGAGTGCGGACGAAACCTGTGTGTATGCTGCTTGCTCGCATTAACGTACTGTTCATGTGCGGGCTGGCCATGTCATCTGCTGATTGTGCTGATCAACACCTGTTTGTACAGCCTGTACACCCTGACTACCCCGCCACTGCTGTTATCCCTCTCAATGTCACCAGGCAGGTATAGACACACCCCTAGCTTAGGTGTGCTAAGGCAGGAGCACTCCCGAGGCACAGTTCTGCAATGTACGCACAGTATGCCTGACCCCCCCTCCCATGCTGTCAACTATATTCGAGACCTGCACCCGGCTGACTACAGACATACACCCCAGGGCCCAGCAGCACACCCTGGTGATAAATGTGATACACTATAGTCAACCTCATCTGCATAGTATAGTCTTCTAATGAATAGTTATATGACCCATACCGAACCTCCAAATTAATAACCACTGCTCAGTGTCGCTCAGATCCATACACAACTGGCAACAGGTGCCTTACTATCACCATATTCGATGTCCCATGGTCTTCCCAGCAACAAAATAACCGGTGTCTACATGACTACAACTTGTGGCCCTGCACACTACAGACGATGTGCATTACCACCACGCCATGGCAGATATACATAGATCCCAGGTTATCACGGTTAGATCATCCGGCATAAACATTCAATAGTGCTGATGTCCCCAGACATATATGTTCACATCTATGTCCACCTCTACATCTACATATATCATATATATTATTTGTATACATATATGCATGGACATATATATATATATATATATATATATATATATATATATATATATATATATATATATACATACACACATATACATGTACACACATATGTAGATATGGCATTTATATCACAACAGCGGACCACATGACAGCAATGCATTAGACAGGAATGAAAAGGAAACTACATGTGCCACCTGCATCATGTAGTGTTGTTACTATCAAGGCACGTGTGTTATGTTGCGTCACACGGGTCAGACCGTATCAAGGGTAAGAGTAGGGCTGCTGACAGTTACTCACCAGACCTATTGGCGATTGTATGTGTTGACAACCCAGTGTCTTGGCAGAATATGTGGGCTGTGGACACTATATAGTTCAGCAACAAAACACACTGAACACATCCCGCAGCTAGCCACCCACAGATACCAACACATATGGTATAACTGCCAAACACACACACACCTGACATGCCTTGAAATCGAGCACCTACCTGTCTAGTCTACCACACTACAGCATTATGCAGTAACAGAACGCACTATCGAGTTCCCGCATCACCGCACTCCCACAGGCATACATCTAGGTGGATGACATCATCCGCAAAGGCAAAGGCGCCAATAGGGAATGTATGGGGAGTAAGCCATCTAAAAGCATTACTCTGTCCCCAGGCAGCTGGAAGCACACACACACACAGACACACTTGGCAGGGCTTGGAGTCGAACATACACCTAACTACCTTATCACACTACAGCATTACACAGTTACAGAACATGCTATCGAGATTACTGGAACACAGCACTCCCAGAGGCATACTTCTAGGTGGATGACATCATCCACAAAGGCAAAGATGCCAGTAGGGAATGTATGTGGAGTGAGCCATCTAAAAGCATTACTCTGTCCCCAGGCAGCTGGAAACACACACACACACACACACACACACACACACACACACACACACACTTGGCAGGGCTGGGAGGCGAACATACACCTAACTACCTTATCACACTACAGCGTTACACAGTTACAAAACACGCTATCGAGATTACTGGAACACAGCATTCCCAGAGGCATACTTCTAGGTGGATGACATCATCCGCAAAGGCAAAGACGCTGATAGGGAATGTATGTGGAGTGAGCTGTCTAAAAGCATTACTCTGTCTCCAGGCAGCTGGAAACACACACACACACTTAGCAGGGCTGGGAGTCAAACATACACCTAACTACCTTATCACACTACAGCATTACGCAGTTACAGAACATGCTATCGAGATTACTGAAGCACAGCACTCCCAGAGGCATATTTCTAGGTGGATGACATCATCCGCAAAGGCAAAGACACCGATAGGGAATGTATGTGGAGTGAGATGTCTAAAAGCATTACTCTGTCCCCAGGCAGCCAGGATCACACACACACACTTGGCAGGGCTGGGAGTTGAGCATACACCTAACTACCTTATCACACTACAGCATTACACAGTTACAGAACGCGCTATCGAGATTACTGGTACACAGCACTCCCAGAGGCATACTTCTAGATGGGTGACATCATCCACAAAGGCAAAGACGCCGATAGGGAATGTATGTGGAGTGAGCTGTCTAAAAGCATTACTCTGTCTCCAGACAGCTGGAAACACACACACACACACAGACACACACAAACACACACACACACACACACACACACACACACACACACACACACACACACACACACACACACACACTTGGCAGGGCTGGAAGTTGAACATACACCTAACTACCTTATCACACTACAGAATTACGCAGTTACAGAACGCGCTATCGAGATTACTGGTACACAGCACTCCCAGAGGCATACTTCTAGGTGGATGACATCATCCGCAAAGGCAAAGACGCCGATAGGGAATGTATAGAGAGTGAGCAGTCTAAAAGCATATTACTGTCCCAAGGTAGACGTAGACAAACACACGGCAGTGGTGTGAGCAGGACAACTGCCTATCTACGGAGCACTATTACAACACTACATAGATACGTGATGCGCCACAGACAGTACACCCTTCAAGACAGTCAACCAGTGTGTTCAATGTAGACCTCCATCCTGACGTGGGGTATGGACATCTGTTGCCTGGATGACCACCATCGCTATACAGGATGTCAATGGCCATGCCCATACACAGAGGCACATCACTGACACAAGATGTCACTGGGCAGGCTCACACACTTAGTATCACACGTTCGTTTGGAATGTACTGTGTGTCCATCTACACAACGGTGTACTGGGCATGCTCACACACTTAGTAGAAGCAAAGGGCTATTTTGCATGCACACGAATTCTGAACATGGAAGGGCACAGTTTGGAATGTACTGTGTGTCCATCTACACAACGGCATACTGGGCATGCTCACGCACTTAGCAGTTGCAAAGGACTGTCTTGCATGCACACAGATTCTAAACACGGAAGGGCACAGTTTGGAATGTACTGTGTGTCCATCTACACAACGGCGTACTGGGCATGCTCACACACTTAGCATGCACATGGATTCTAAACACGGAAGGGCACAGTATGGTGTTACTGTCCCCACGTACATGAAGGCCACTCACATGTACTGACCAGTCCACACTCAAGAGCCATCACAGATGTCTCAGGTGCAGATCACAGAGGTAAACACTGCATTCTACTATGTAGCCCTCAGACATCACCATGTCCTTGTACCAGCAACACACATCCATACATTACCACAACACCGTGTGACTCATGACCAGTGGACTGTACATAGGTCTACAGCAACTGTGCAGACCACACATGTACTTACAGGGTTCCATCATGTGTTATGCAATGCAATGATACCACTGTACATAATCAGGTCGGCTCTACACATAACAGGGGCCCTGGGTCTTACACAGCTGTGACAGATGACTGTCACTGTACACCAAAGAACACACATGTTTGGATATGACATACATGTAATTGCAGTGGATATGTGCATGGACCACACACACACACACACACACACACACACACACACACACACACACACACAAAACACATATGTACATAGCATAGCTTTTGCTGTACTCCATGCAGACAAGTGGATACAGCAATCACACATATGCACATGGAAGGTAGGCCCATGGCTGTTGAATGCTAACAGTACATGAGGTAGCAATGTTGACCGAGGAAACATTCCCTCTGTACTAGTTACCCATGACACCCATCATATCATACAACAGTCCATGTGTTATGTATGTCATCACACATGTCCACCAATTGCAATGCATACAAACATGGCTACATGACAGGCATGTAGGACCAACACACATGTACATGTAGTGGTGTGCATGCAGCTACCATGCATGTGTAGTAGCTGATGTATGTAATTCATCTGTGCCTAACTACAACATGCAGTTGCAATGCAGCCCCATCATTGACACCTGCATATGGTTTAATACTGACAGTACGGTAGGATGTACATTAGGTATGGATGGATGTGTGTACATAAAGTGGTGATCCACCTTGGCAGATGGATGTTTGCCGGGGATGGCTCACAGGTGTGTCACAAACCATCCTACCATTACGTGTGCAAACAGTATGCTATGTTACTGTTACTTGATGGTGAAGACATAAAACCTACACAGCGGTCGGGTGTTACTGACTGTAAGTCACTTGACACTTGTAACACTTGCATCCTCCCGTGTGCATATAGCAGCACAATTGCCGAAGGTAGCGTTGGTACACATAATACGGCCAATACTGCTGCATGTCTGTCAGACGTATTATCATATAGCAGGTGTATCATTCACAGTACTGCCATGTGTGTTTGCTTGTGTGACTATATATGCCACATATGGTGGGGAATACATCCCAATTGTTACACACCCCTGTGCACTGTTGTAGAGATCTGTACATACTGCAGTGTGGAAAGCATGACGTAGGCAGGGGTGGTGTGTGTATCACACACATGTCAGCTATCCATATGTGAATGACATTTGTGGACTCCACAGTGTGTGTGTGTGTGTGTGTGTGTGTGTGTGTGTGTGTGTGTGTGTGTGTGTGTGTGTGTGTGTATGTATGGCTGTCTGGTGTATGGAGTGAGGGTGTATGCTACCATACAGAACAGACAGGATACCTAACCCCTCATGGTGAAGCAGTCTACTACCCTGTTGATGCCATCGGTCTCAGCCTTACTGGCTACCTGTACATGTTCATTCTCTGTGTCGTGTCATGTGGGTGCACAGTACTGTGAGGGTGATTACCACATAGGCAGGGGTCCTCACCTCAACACTATTGAGTGTGCATTATAGTGTTGTTGACTCTGTGAGTGTGGGCATGTTACTGTGTGTTTCTGTGTATGTCTGTGTGTGTTCTCATCCTGTAATGTGACAGGGTATTACCGCTACACAGTGAGGCCTCATGCTATCAAGTGGCCTCTAATGTTATCATCGGCTGGACCTCTGTGTAAACCCCCCGCACCATGTCAACATACCTGTGATGTGACCTGGCATGGATGTCACGTCTCTAGCCACTGTAGCCTATTAAACAGCCCACATGCTTCTGGATCAGTAGATGTGTGGACATCTGTGGTATGGTAGCCTTTCTAACAGTCAGATTGAGGCTACGTATAGCATGCTGGTATTGCCATACATGCCTGTGAGTACTCCACATTTACACATGGGAAACTGCAAACTCTGCTACTTGTTGGCACATGCAAGTAGACCATGAGGGAACCAGGGCATCATTTCCAACATGCTGTTACTGTTGTTACCAAGACACATACTGTGAACATATAACAATGAATTATAAACCTGTACTACATGGTATGTCTGGTGCATGTCAACAGTACACAACTCACTATTCTGTTCACTCTGTGCATCAGACCATTTGAGCATGTCCCTGCACCGATGGTATGGATGACAGGGATGTGGCACAGGCATCATCATATGCACAGGGTGATAATGTTTGCCAGGGGCATAGCCTGCACCAGTGGATGACATCATGTGTGTGGGTAAAGGCCGGTGATCTGATTGGACATGTGTGGTCATTATGCATGTGGGTGTTACGGTGCCCTACAGATGTTTTTGCTGTGTGCATGTATGAGTGCACACAGTTTTGCCTTTTGCCAGGCCTACAAAGGGGAATTATTGACAGCTCCAGATTGTACAGACCAGGATGTACAGCTAGCGTCCAGCCACGTGACCTGTGCCTGCCAGGGATTACACAGGCACTACCAGGCGGAGGTACAGATTGGCTACTGTCCAATGACACATGTCCACTGGAACTGTGTCCCCGCTGGGAACGTCCAGGGCCACATCCACATGGCCTGCTGTGTCCTGGTGTGGACAACGCAGCACCAGCTGCATTGCTACTGCTACCGACACTATGGGAGCAGGCATGTGAGGTGGCTCATTCATGTTGACCTGCACTAGGTGGTGTAGCTGGCCTATGTCCACGTGGCCTATGCCTCACGCCTACCAGATGTTCCAGCACAGACAGCTCTCGCTCGCGGATTGCCATGCCATGATCAAAGATTCTGACCATGTCACCCAATCGCTTGTCCAGAACATCAGCAATCTGCTGTTGAGCATTTGCCAATGCCTGGATGTTGTCATTTAGAGTACGGACAGCAGCCCTTTGAAGCCTCTGCCCTTCTCTGTTCTGCCATTCAGCATGTGCCTGTGCCGCCATTACAGTCTGGAATATGTGTCTGGTGACACCAGCTGCTGCGCTCTGTCCTGCAGGTGCATGTCTGCCAGAGGTCCTCCTATGAGAAGCACTGGCCACATGCCTGTGTGGCACATCTGCAGTCATTACACTGACACCATGGTGTGGAGACACACCTTCTGTAGCCACCACACGTTCCTGTTCCAAGCTAACACACGCTGACTGTCCTTCCTCTATGACCATTGGTGATGGGGTATGTGTTGGCATGAGAACTGTGTGTGGGGAAGAGGGGGACATAGCTGGGATGGCAACCATTGGCACAGATTCAGCCCTTGACAGCCCTGCCTGTACCTCATGCATATGTTCATCACTGCTAGTATCTGTGGGGACACTAACATCAGATGGACCGCTGCAGGGTAACGCACCTACATCACCTGTGAATGCAAAGAAAGACTCTACATTACAATAGACACACACACAGAAACACACACACAGACACACACAGACACACCATGCATGTTATTTGACAGACGGCATGCAGCATGCATGTGATACAGCAGACAGCATGCAGCTCAGACATTAATAGTGGTAGTTAGCATAACTCCCTGGGTTGCACACAACAGCAAGCAGGTGTCATATCAGTAGCCATGCAGTTCACACAATCATGTTAGTAAGCATGCATCCCTGTGATACACCATGTGGACCAACACAGATTAACAGTACACATGGCTGAAGTGACCTTGACATGTAATCTGCTGACGTGTGCATTGACATGCATACATGTCTGACACAATGGTGTCCTGACACATGTTCAGCATTGTAATGGGTATCACATTGCAGTGTTGTCTGTATGCCCTACAGATAGAATGCACGTTTAGCAAATGTGCATAAGCATGGAAGGGTAGTGTGAGGCGTCTACATTGCTATACAGTATGAAGTACAGACACTGTGCCATTGCATGGCATCATGAGGCATCTATATTGCTATACAGTGTGTAATATGCACACATTGCATAGTCATAACTGCATGCATACACATGACATAACTGTGGATTGTGACCCACGTTGCTGAGGTGTATACACACCAAACCATGCTGTGTCATGTGACAGGTCACTGGAAGACCTATGGATGACACCCCTGCACCACTACTACAGAGTCTTAGCTGCCTGGAAACCATGTCCACACATGGCAGACTTGTCAATACATCATGTCCCACATGACATTGATGTACCACACACATAAGGTGCACGACTGACGGTGATGTCCTACAGCAGCAAGGGAAATGTATAGTATCTGTGGCCTGATGTGGTGTCAATGCCTATGGAAGCTGTACAGGTGACTACAGTCATGCTATGACACAGTCGTGATGTTCAACACATCTTATATGGTCGACTTACGTGACACCTCCACTAGCTGTGCACAAGCTTTTAGGATGTCCAGTGTACCACATCAACTGTATAATCAGTCAACTAAGGCTATAGTTGGACCATGTGTGGACAATGTGCAATAGGGTGTATACACATCACATCTACTGTGTGGCTACATGTCTCTGGCCATCCTCCATGGTCATGTGTGAACATGTGTTGGCCAAATGTTTGTGATGGCCGTCTATCTCACATGTCTGTGTAGTACCATATGACATACACCCATAGATGTCAGATATGTCACCGTCCACAGGGCTATGCAGACAATGGGTTGTATGTTTGGTATGTGGGGTATGTATTATGGGATAGTGTGACAATATTACAGCCAGAACACTACATGTCTGGGACATGTCAGATGGCACATCACAATGTGTGCACCCATTGCAGGGGCATATAACACAATGGTGACTTCTGTGGGCTGCCCATATCCCAGCTCACTGTGTGGTTCTGTTTGCATACCACACATGTGTTGTTCCAATGTATAGTACATACACCTACACTGAACAACACATCCACCGTTGTATGCACAGCTGTCCACACATGTAGCAATGACAGATACTGTGGTCGGTGTTTCATTTCTTCTGTATATATTGCACATGGGTAGCCAGTGTGAATGATGGGAGATGCAACCTGTATATTGTGACTGGACCATACATCATGTGTACATGTGTTAACTGGCCACATGGCAAATAGATATATGCATTAACATGCCTGCTACTGATGACAGTCCCACCTACAATGGACTGATGTCTGTGCGGCATGCCAGAGGTACCTGTATAAGGGTGACACAGCAGTTTGACCATTATCCATTACTGTATGACAGCCACAGAGTGCACTGCGCATGTTAACACATTCGCCTGTACAATAGCATATAGTATGCACATGTGTGCATACACAGGGTAGCATACTGTAGTATGCAGCATGTGTGTAATCATACCTTGCATATGATGTTACATTACATATTGTACAGTGGCACATGCAACTAAATGGGATATAATAGTCATATGTGCAGTAGTGACTTACCAAGCAACTCCAGGCTCATTGGTTGGAAGACACCCAGCTCCACGATGGAGTGTTTGTGGATGCTATTCTGAGGGTGTCCCCAGGCTGGCCAGTAGCTCCTCAGTGTGTGTGAGTGGGGGCTGGGTTGGTGGCCCACCACCTGTTCCACCTTGTTCCCTGGCGATTGCAGTGGCATGGTGTTTCGCATGTCATATCAAGTCCATGCAGTGTCTGCGCACCTGCTGGTAGGTGCAGTTATGGCCACCCACATCATTAACCCTCCTGCGAAGGTCCTGCCACAGGTCATCACACTTCTGGGCATGCTGTGGCACATGGCTGAACAACACCTCATAGTTCTCATGGAGGCATGGGATGAGGACATCATCCTCCTGGTGGCTGTACACTGGCAGGCATGAATGAGGCATTATCTGGAAGACATAATGATGGTGACAGGTCACAGTATCACAGAGATGTACAGAGATACAGCTGCACATACATGTGTATTAAATCTAGTACATCTGCACAGTTATCTTTGGAAATCATCATGACACTGACACGACTGACATGTTTGTGTCACACACATGTAACACCCATTATGCATTGGATATCATCACCATATATGTGTGTCACCTCATTACATTGTTCATACTCCATGTGAATGCTGTCTTGATGTAGGCATGTCTGTTTGCCTGTACTGGTGTTCTTACCTATCAGCACATGCCTGGATGTGTCCACAGTGATGCTGTTGACCTTGATGCTGTGTATATGTCACATATCAACACATACACTGCCTTAATGGACATGAGCAGTGACAATGCACACATACGCACGGAACCTTTACATGCATGTGTTTTGCCATATACATCTACACGGCACTGTACAGCAGTTCAACATCCTGCCACGGATCGCCTGTGTTGCACATGTGATAGACATGGGACAATAGCTAGCCGAACATCATTCGCAGGGATGTTTATCAACTATAGCATGTACGGGCAAGGTTTCCTAGCTGTATCCGACAGCCATTTTGCCACCACGAGGTGCATCAGTGCCACATTACTGATCCAGACAGTTAATAATTCATCTACCATGCAGTCATCACACCATGTATGACAGAGATGACATGTGCAGCTTTGATGGACAGGGTTGCATGGTATGGCGGGAGTATGTAACATGTATGACACAGGGATCTGTCCAGCATGTGGTGATCCTTGTAGTAGGATGGTGGCTGTCCATGACATATGTCTTTCAGATCAGGAAATGTATGTGTAACATGTCCAACATCACAGTGTAGCACATGTCTTTATGCAAGGTAGCCAGCATGCTGCATAGTGGAGGTGAGGATTGTGAAGGCTGGTACCGCCCATCCACGCATAGCCAATACCCCTTAAAGGTGATATGTGATCCGATATTGGTCACCCGAGTGCTGAGTATGCCTGTCCAATGATCTCCATGCTCATGGATGGTACCCTGTCATGACATGGGTGTCTCGTATGACTACCTAATAGGCCTGAAGACGTCATCAACTCAGGGAGGTGAACTGCACAGCATCATCCCTTACTCAGTGTCCATAATGTTGACCGCTGCCTAGGTGGTAATTAATGGGTACAGGGTTATTCACCTAGCAGTGACAATGCTATTATCAGCTGTCAGATTGTGCACATATGTCACACACCTCACCCACAAAGCCCATTATGTATGTTGTCCACAACACTGAGACAGCTATTGCTCCTAGGTCATGGCCATTCACATCCTTACATACACAGATGCCTCCCATTTGTCTGTGTGGTATGGGCTACAATGAGGGGGGAGTACAAAACATTAACCCAGTTTTACTGTAGCTGCCACTGGTGTGATATGCACATGCCACTCTGACACCTTTTGCAGTGTTGATTCTGTCAACAGGCCACTAGTAGAACACTCCTGTGACATACGAAGGTACATCTAGTATACTCAGTGTAGCTGGAACACGGTGTGGGTGATGATGTCCTTTGACCTGTCACAGGTATGCTATGCAGTGTGATATCATCCATACTGTCATCTACTTCTGTACTGCTAACATCTATGTTGATAAAGGTTCATAGACTTGCAGACCATACTCAGCAGGGTAATAGTGCAGTGTCTCCAATTATGACTGTCGTATCCACTTGTGGGTTGCAGTGGGTTGATATTATCCAACACCCTATCTGTATTGCCTATTCATGCTCAGCACTTGTTCAGAACTTGTGAGCACTTCATGAGCTACTAATTACTATAGCACCCATTCCATCTCATTTCTTACAAGTACACTGTCTGTCCTTACATTTCCAGCTTGCTTACAGTACAACAGCTGTTGTACACATGTAACTCAAATATCTTGTGAGACATGGTTGAATATACAGGCATGTCCAACTGTCATGTACTAGTGCTATTGCCTGTCTATATGATGAATATGGTGAACATGTGGCAATAGAGCAATTGTCTCATGTACACAGTCAATGCTCACCTGCCAACATACGACACTACAGCCTGTGGGAGATGCACATATGTAGCCATGCTGGGGGTAATGCTCTCAAAAACCCAGACTGAACCTGACATTCTTGTGGGGACGTGTAACATTTGCAACACACCCCACTCATCACATAGTCTCACAAGATCTACACCACCACAGGCCACACAGAGTATGAGTACGACATTTGCAGAACCTCTCCATACTCTGTGTAGGCACCAGAGGCAGCCCCCATCACAAAACACAACAACAATTACTTATAGCCCACAGACTCATGTGTGCCCATCAAATACAGCCAATAGGGTGTTATAACATACCCAACACACCAGTCATAGGTGACTCTGTAGGCGGTCACACTGATGTCCCACTCAGCAGGCTACACAAGGCGATAGTTGCTTACATCTAGCTGTCGGGTACTGGTTCTGCAACATAACCTATGCACCCATGCCACACCTCACCAGGTACAATTTGACTGTCATTCTCCATGTTAGTTTGACTGTCCTGAGATGTAACTTCCCAGACTACATGTGCAGGGACATGCAATAGCTCTCTGGTCTTGTAGCCCAGAAGGTATCAGCCAAGCCCTGGGGAGCATTCTACATTCATTCAGACTAGATACCACTGTACAACAACTGAATGTTTCACTTCAACAGTTGCCTATGCTTCTGCTGTCATTCCACAGGCATCCAGTATCTGTCCGCTTTGAATGACATGGTCAACAAAACATGATGCTTTCGCACAGATGATCTGCACCTGTCAGCCCTAGGAGTACAGATAACATGTAAGGATCTTGCTGCTCCTATACTGCCTGTCTTGCACAGTTTCCAATAACATTCACCAATAGAACGGGAACAGGCAAGCAAAACATGGGGTCATGTGACTCAATGCTTGACATCATCTCTGACGCACCAGGAAGGCACTCCTTATAATGGACCACTTCCATATCTCTGCAGTGACTGGGACCTGCCTCTAGGCTCCACAGAACACACCTGCACTGACAGGTTATACACAGACCACACCTTTCAGTCATGTAACCTGGACCAGAACACCCACGGCTGAGGTGTGTCCATATTTCACTATGTTGTACACACCTCCTGGCTGGTTACTTAGCAGATTGCATCAGAGGTGATCCACGTGCAACTAACTGTGGCCAGAACTGCTATACACATTGTAACATGCTACGGATTCAACAACATACCCCACAGTTACCGGCGCTCATTTCTTGGTGTACTGGACAGTAGGGTTCAGAGAGATACTACTGATGTGCGACTGACACTACCCCACACTTAACTGGGATAGCTACTCATGTGCCGACACATTGGGCCAATGCTGTCCAGGATTCATAACCTCCACTCAGCTGGATCAACCCATACACACCACCACCAAGACCAACAATATCCTAGACATGGACATTACCAACATGTCACTGGTGCTCCACACCTGTAGTTATCCCCTCATTGGTAGTTTCTGAACATATGCTAATCACCCTTGTTATTCATATCCCGGCACCACACCCTTCACGGCATACACAGTACAAGATTAGTACAATGCCTACTATAGACGTCTTATGGCTGCAGTAGTAAACGTCATGACA
Organism: Protopterus annectens; assembly: GCF_019279795.1. Classification (NCBI taxonomy): domain Eukaryota; kingdom Metazoa; phylum Chordata; order Ceratodontiformes; family Protopteridae; genus Protopterus; species Protopterus annectens. The sequence goes on from NC_056741.1 coordinate 1,609,955,878, forward strand.
CCCGTGCAGATGGACAATGCACATAGAAATGCTGAAACATACCTCAGTGCACTTCATTAGCACTTACACGTCTGCATGAATCATGCTATTCCAAACAGAGCCATGATGATACCCACCAGATAATGGATGCCACTCTGGGGGTCCAGTTCCATGGGCATAATGTACAACAAAAGGTGGATGCTGTTGCAAAGTGGAGTACAATCTCATGGGTGGGGTAGCTCACTGGTCAGCCTCAGTTGGGCTCCGGGATCCTTTATCACATCCTTCAAACCTAGCTACGTAAACATTACTGCACCACATTCCAGGGTGTACCACAAAGCATTATGGAGGTATGTCAGTAGTCAATGGCAATACCCACATCTTCTCTGACATACGACGGTTACTCAGGAACATTACAGAACCGAGTGATGTTGGCAACATCTTGGTGGATGGGTTCAATGCTAACTTTACACCCTCTCACTTCCTACAGGGCCATAATCCATGCAGGAACATTGTGGGGTCCCTGCGGTCACAACTACACAGTTCCAACCTGCACTCTCTAAGGCCAGGAACACAGACTCCATGTGACCATCCAATATCCCAGGCTGTGATTTACACAAACCTCAGAATGACATGTCTCCCCACTTGGCCACCAGATTCACTAATAGCCTTGTATCAGACATTGTGGCCCCTGAATGGTGCACAGCAACAGTTATCACACTCCACACAGGTGGTGCCACAATGAACCAGATGGACTATTGCCCTATACTCCTGACTGGACTGTTCTGCAAGGCTATGGGGCACATCATCATGGAAGTCATTCACAGAGACATTGGTGGGCTCCAGATCTTTGATGCCACCCAGGTTGGACTTGTTAGGGCCAGACCATGGCTCCTACACCTGGTGGACTCCTTTGATACAATTACCAGGGTAGCTGATGATGGTAAGGGGGTCCACACAGCCTACATTGTCCTCTCATTGGCTTTCAGCACCGTTCTCCATTCTGGTATTGACAACATACACATCCACCTGCACATCGACCCCTACGTCTCAGGATGTTATGCAAAGTGGCTCACGGACAGGACCCACACAATGAGGGTAGCATACCGTGGTACCTACTGTATTTCAGTTACACTTGGCATACCACAGTCCTCAGTCATAGGGCCCCTTATGTTCGGTATATGCTTCCCAGAGGTACAGGCTAGCACAGAGGGACTTTCCCTGACTAGGTTTCCAGGCAACTGCATACAAGGTGCCATGATTGATCCACTAGCTGATACAGACTCCCTCCATAAGGGTGTCACTGTGACGGATACCTGATGTCGATAACATGGCCTCAAGCTGCATGACACATGGTGCATGAACATCCCCTTTGGATTACACCAATCATCCACTGACTATCACATAGGTGGTAGTCCCCTACATGCATGTGACATTATACGGGATCTTAGTACACACGTATGTAGCACACACTCCTTTGATAACCATATTGCCAATGTGGCGTGGATATCCTTCTACATGGCCACCCTTATCTGTACTGGGTTTGTAGCTGGATCAAAGGCACCCATTGTACCTCTAAACTCCTGACGTATACACACATACAAGGGTACAACACCCCATTTAGGGTGTACCTTACAGAACAGCAACGGCTTTACATACCACAACATTAACACACCATGAGGAGTATTGAGCTCCGAAGGTTGACGTATGCGGTTGAACTACGGACACCACGACTGTACACATTTGCATACTGCATACTCAGAGGTGACCTCTGCTGAACATACAGGGCCCATGTCCACAACAATATTCATGGATATACTCCACATAAGCGACATAAGCAAAAGCCACTGATAACAACATGCTCATGGATATATGCACAAACGCAACGCTGAGTGGGATGTTCTTGAGGGTTACATTCCCAAACCAGACACTCACCATGCTTTGGAACATGATTCCTATGTACATCACGCAGGGACACTCAGTAGCACTGTTAATGAGATACCTCACTTGGTGGATGAGAGACACACATGTACACCAGGATCACTGCAGTGGCTGTACTGTGCAGAGGTGCAGGTAACACATAGCTCTGCTGTTCACAGACAGGACACTACCCTAGAGAGGTGCTGCCGGTGTAAACACTGTAGTTGGGCTTACACATAGACTTGCCAGACAGCATAGTACCTCACTATGAACCTGTGAAGCTATTACATGTCCTTTGTGCAAGGTTAATTGAGTAGCTTTTCCATTCAATTAGCTATCATGCTGTTACAGTGTCCCGTGATTACAAGCAATATGTATCCTGTTATTGTGTATTGTACATGCCAATAGACAATACCTTTTGTTTGCATGATATAACTGTTATGCTGTGTAGAATATCTGACATATCTACCTACAATACTGTACATTGCACATATTTTACATATTATCTCATAATGCAAAGCATACTTGCACAACAGGACCACCTTAGGCATGTTATTGTCATTATATGCCCATACGCATGCCTACTGTGACAGTATATCAACATATACTATCCCCTGCTATGGCACATACTTGTTGGACATACCCTACCACTGACGGCGGGTGGTGTGGAATTGTTCTGTTTAAAGCCCTCATGTAGCATCCCTTGTGGTGTCTGTGATGTTTACCTTGTGGCCCACAGCAGGACACACAATTTCTACAAGCGTTACTATGCTCAGCAAGACATCACTACATAATACCTTTTCCCACTTTTTGCATTGCGGACACTATTTATTAATACAAAACAGGCTATACATACACTAACATACTGAGTGTTCTACATACCTTGTTAGCGTTCCGAACTGTCGTAAATATCTCTCTTGCACCTTTACTGTTTAAACAGTTCTATGGTATAAGCATACTGTTTGAATGTCTGGCAAGTCATCCTTATATACGTCGGTACCTGTAACATGTGGTTTCCTGCCGCCAATTGGTGTTCCTGAGTAAATTATTACATGCACATCAGCTGTGCAGCTACTCCATTCGCCAATTACATGGCAACAGTGGGGTATAATTGAATTCTCCACTTGGGCGTTGCCCTTTTGGCCTATCTTCGGGGAGACGGCCTGTATGTGTTTTGTTGTGTGGAATTGCAACTGCTATTTGTAGAGACATGGATATTTTGGATTCATGTCCCCTGTGGATTGTGTGTGATGGCTAGAGTATGTGGTTCTACATGTGAGTGTACCTGTCATCTCAACCATCTGATAAGGGACTATTGCAAACAAACAAACACCAGTCCTCGCTCGTACGGCATGCATGGCCAACCAAACTTAGAACAAACACAAAAAGGCCAGCATGGTAGTTCCACCGTTTAATATGAGGTAAAAAACGGACACAAATGTCCCTCACAAATAACATTTAATACTCATACTAGTTTCGGCACCAGCCTTCTTCAGTGAGTAAGAAAAAACAAACATATGAAGCTCAACCAGACGTCAGTATATATAATACTGTTAACCAATAGAAAAAGAGACATTCTTTTAAGGCTCCTAATATGGAGATGAATTAACACAGTAGAATAAAAGGTATATACCAAAACACATAAGTGTGTGTACATTTCAACAAAATAATAATACCTAATTACAGTAGTAAGAAAATGACAAGGGCAAACATATACAAAAATATATATAACAATATAAATTGTGCTTGCCTATTACAATAGTCTGGAATGAATATTCCTAATAACATAAATATTAAAGGTATTATTGGTAACAAAATCAATCCAATGTTTAATACTGTGTATTCAAATTATGACTTAATAACTATCATAGTTTTTATGAATTATAAATGGTCATTAAGACCAGGTGGAAATAGGGCAAGGTGTGTGATCCAGTACCTTTCTTTGTGGCTTAATATTCCTTGCCAACCTGTTTGGTTATTTCTGTTACCCGTAATTTTATCTATAATGGTGAACATGAACTTTGCACTCAGATGTTTGATAGTATGTAAATAAAGGGCATTGGATATTTTATGATTACGAATGTCACTCCAATGTTCCCCAATTTTGATTCTTAATGAGCGTGATGTTTTGCCAGCATAGAATGATTTACATTGGCATGTTGCCAAATAAATAACCCAACTGGTGGAACAATTACCAAAAACTCTAACGTCATATACTTTGCTTGTGTTAGAGCTTGTAAACTGTTTTAACTGGTTAACTTGGGCACATGATATACAATGTCCACATCAAAATGTTCCTAATAACTCATCCCCCAAAATTGTAAGTTGTTTGTATTTTGCTCTACCACTTTCTCTCTGCTTATAATGGGAAAACAAAGTTCCCAACGTTTTACCTCATCTAAACGAAAATGAGCACTGGTTATCCAGGATACCCCTCAAAAATTCATTGGCTAACAGAATATTCCAATTGTTATTCACAGCTTGCCTAACCGTTTTATGATTTTTACCCAAAGTGGTGATGAGTCTGATGTTTTGGCCATTGGGATGTTTACTTTTGTCCCTATATTCCAACAATGTGTTCCTGTCCTGCCTATCTGACCAAATTCTGGCAGATTCAATATCAGAGATACAATAACCCCTATCCAAAAATCTGGATTGTAAATCAGCCTTTGCAAATGTATAATCCTCATGGGAAGAGTTAATTCTCCGAATTCTCAAATATTGAGATTTGGGAATGTTGCGGATGGTGTGACGTGGATGCATACTCTTTGCATGTAACAAAGTATTGAACTGGGGATATTTCCGATGGATTTTGGTGTTAAGTGTGTGGTCACTGTTACAATATACAGTGACATCCAAAAAATCTATCATATCCCTATTTGATGTAATAGAAAATTCAATACCCCAAATGTTGTTATTGAGATATTCCAAAGATTCTTGGAGATAATCTGCATCCGCACGCCACACCATCCAGCAATCATCTAAGTATCTCCTCCATATGTCCATTTCTACCAGATATATATTGTGTAGGGGATTGTAGATAAGGCATTCTTCCAGGTAGGCCATAAAAAGATCTGCATAAATTGGGGAAGCCCCCATGGCCGTACCTTGCAGTTGCCAATAACAATCCCCTTGGAAATAGAACACATTTTTAGTGAGGACATGTTCAGTCAAACAAATAAGCAGAGTGTTAAAGCCTGGAGGATGAAGTTCTGCCTTGGCAAGCCAATATTCCAAAGCTTGAAGCCCGGCCCAGTGTGGTATACTGGTATAAAGGGATTTTACATCCAATGTACACATCAACCATTCGGGATCAAGCTGAGTATCCTCAATGATTTTCAAGAATTGTGTTGTATCCTGTATTCTAGCCCTGACCAGTGGCAGTAAAGGTTTGAGAAATTGAGTTAAAAATGCAGAAAGTGGTTCAGTGAGGGAGCCATGGCCAGAAACAATTGGCCTTCCTGGTGGGTGTGTAATAGATTTGTGTATTTTTGGAAGTAAATATAAGATTTGTTTATGACATTGTTATATGCAAATGGGGATTGATCCCGCTAGCAAATTTAAAAAAGAGATTGATTTATTTTTACAATCTGCATTGGAGGAGGGTATCATTACTCTAAAAACTGTTCAACATTTGCAGGTTAAAGATCCAGATAAACAAATCTTATATTTACTTGCAAAAATACACAAATCTATTACACACCCACCAGGAAGGCCAATTGTTTCTGGCCATGGCTCCCTCACTGAACCACTTTCTGCATTTTTAACTCAATTTCTCAAACCTTTACTGCCACTGGTCAGGGCTAGAATCCAGGATACAACACAATTCTTGAAAATCATTGAGGATACTCAGCTTGATCCCGAATGGTTGATGTGTACATTGGATGTAAAATCCCTTTATACCAGTATACCACACTGGGCCGGGCTTCAAGCTTTGGAATATTGGCTTGCCAAGGCAGAACTTCATCCTCAAGGCTTTAACACTCTGCTTATTTGTTTGACCGAACATGTCCTCACTAAAAATGTGTTCTATTTCCAAGGGGATTGTTATTGGCAACTGCAAGGTACGGCCATGGGGGCTTCCTTTGCCCCAATTTATGCAGATCTTTTTATGGCCTACCTGGAAGAATGCCTTATCTACAATCCCCTACACAATATATATCTGGTAGAAATGGACATATGGAGGAGATACTTAGATGATTGCTGGATGGTGTGGCGTGTGGATGCAGATTATCTCCAAGAATTTTTGGAATATCTCAATAACAACATTTGGGGTATTGAATTTTCTATTACATCAAATAGGGATATGATAGATTTTTTGGATGTCACTGTATATCGTAACAGTGACCACACACTTAACACCAAAATCCATCAGAAATATCCCCAGTTCAATACTTTGTTACATGCAAAGAGCATGCATCCACGTCACACCATCCGCAACATTCCCAAATCTCAATATTTGAGAATTTGGAGAATTAACTCTTCCCATGAGGATTATACATTTGCAAAGGCTGATTTACAATCCAGATTTTTGGATAGGGGTTATTGTATCTCTGATATTGAATCTGCCAGAATTTGGTCAGATAGGCAGGACAGGAACACATTGTTGGAATATAGGGACAAAAGTAAACATCCCAATGGCCAAAACATCAGACTCATCACCACTTTGGGTAAAAATCATAAAACGGTTAGGCAAGCTGTGAATAACAATTGGAATATTCTGTTAGTCAATGAATTTTTGAGGGGTATCCTGGATAACCAGTGCTCATTTTCATTTAGACGAGGTAAAACGTTGGGAACTTTGTTTTCCCATTATAAGCAGAGAGAAAGTGGTGGAGCAAAATACAAACAACTTACAATTTTGGGGGATGAGTTATTAGGAACATTTCGATGTGGACATTGTATATCATGTGCCCAAGTTAACCGGTTAAAACAGTTTACAAGCTCTAACACAAGCAAAGTATATGACGTTAGAGTTTTTGCTAATTGTTCCACCAGTTGGGTTATTTATTTGGCAACATGCCAATGTAAATCATTCTATGTTGGCAAAACATCACGCTCATTAAGAATCAGAATTGGGGAACATAGGAGTGACATTCGTAATCATAAAATATCCAATGCCCTTTATTTACATACTATCAAACATCCGAGTGCAAAGTTCATGTTCACCATTATAGATAAAATTACGAGTAACAGAAATAACCAAACAGGTTGGCAAGGAATATTAAGCCACAAAGAAAGGTACTGGATCACACACCTTGGTGCCCTATTTCCACCTGGTCTTAATGACCATTTATAATTCATAAAAACTATGATAGTTATTAAGTCATAATTTGAATACACAGTATTAAACATTGGATTGATTTTGTTACCAATAATACCTTTAATATTTATGTTATTAGGAATATTCATTCCAGACTATTGTAATAGGCAAGCACAATTTATATTGTTATATATATTTTTATATATGTTTGCCCTTGTCATTTTCTTACTACTGTAATTAGGTATTATTATTTTGTTGAAATGTACACACACTTATGTGTTTTGGTATATACCTTTTATTCTACTGTGTTAATTCATCTCCATATTAGGAGCCTTAAAAGAATGTCTCTTTTTCTATTGGTTAACAGTATTATATATACTGACGTCTGGTTGAGGTTCATATGTTTGTTTTTTCTTACTCACTGAAGAAGGCGGGTGCCGAAACTAGTATGAGTATTAAATGTTATTTGTGAGGGACATTTTTGTCCGTTTTTTACCTCATATTAAATGGTGGAACTACCATGCTGGCCTTTTTGTGTTTGTACTATTGCAAACAAAACCTGTAACATCGCCGTCTGTTCCATTATACAACAGCTACGATTTCACATGGCGCCTTTACAAATGTGTCTCTCACAAGGTATGTTAACGCTTCTGCAGATGTAATTGAGTGAGTGGATGTTTGTGATGTTATTACAGTCTGTATTGCTATTGTTTCATGTGTGGGAGATGTAGGTGGGTGTACATAGCATATACAGGTTTTTGGGGACTGCATTTCTACTTATTCCATATATGTGTGTGGGCTCCTTCCCTAATTGAAGACCTATCAGTTAGTAGACTGAAACTATGGTTTTTACGGGCTTATATATTGGGCCGTTGTTAATTGGTTTCTATAAAGTACGCAGGTGAGGTTGATACTTCCATACCTCCGGAAATGCAGCGATATGTAAAGGAATGTTACTAAATGACAGCTGTCCTGTGTATTTCTGTCACAGATATTTGCACTCATTGCAGTTCTGTTGGTGACTGAACCTCTTTGGCATGGGTTGCCACCTTTTCAAATGGCCATAATGGGACATTTGCAGGACACACATCGGTGTTTACAGGCCGACACATACCCACGGTCAGTACACAGGATAGCACATAATTTTATCCTGAATACATACTTATTCTTGTAGCACTTTAGCTACTTATCATGTTTCATGTAACTTTTATGTTTTTTAGATACAGGCATAACTATTTAATGCAACTATTACATAATATATGGGACATAATTATGTCCTACAATCTCGGACATTTGCCCTTTTTAATATTTTTTGTCAGGACACAACTGCCCAGGGAGGGGCTTTCCCTCTTAAAGTGGGACAGGTGGTAACCATATGCCTACGGTCAGCTATAACCACACCTATCGTAATGATCTACCTCCGAGTTAGCACTAACAGACACACGATGCAAACACACACACACATTACAGTCCCATGGAAATGCACACGGCACCCTCAACACACACATACACAGACTACGGCAATCGCAAAAATAGTTGAACACAGTACCTACGTGGACCGCAACACTGGCAGCGATAACGAAATGTTCCTTAATATTGTGATAATATTACATGCAGTTCTAGTGTTCCGGTACTGTGTTCTTCTGGTCTTTCAGCCTCGTGATTACGCGTGTCGGTATGTGACACATTCCATAGTTGGCAGTATCCTATTTATTTGTACCTCCATGGTTGTGTACATGTCATTGACCTATCTACATATTTGCAGATATAGGTGAATCCGTATATATCAACATATATCTCTCTATCACCCTTTCTATCTCTATTAAGTATATATATATATATATATATATATATATATATATATATATATATATATATATATATAACAGAGAGAGTGACAGGCAGAATACAACTTCCATTGTGTACATGTCGGTGTATAATGTTACCCGGACTCCGCACGTTTGTGTTTGAACCTGTCACATTACACACCTGCCATTGGTACATCTTGGGTAGCTTAGTGTTAGGTGATTGTGCACATGATTGCGTGTTCTACTCCTGGCAGTGGTCATTTTACCCTTCAGACCAGGCACTATTAGTACAGGGGTGAATAATGCTGGTTTTACCTGTTCTGGACATCATTGAGCGTGATCTGCATGATATTCAGAGAAGCTTAGCCCTGTTTCCCACATATCCGTATAGTCATATTTAAATGATGCTTACCAGCACTGGGCAACGCATATTCACACTAACATATGCTAAACATGATCTGATGACCTGCATCCAACATGCATTATTCGTGCCTTTGAGATTATGTTACATCCCTTGCAGGACGTGGAACTAGGAACATGCACGACAGTCACTGCATTTACCACTTGGGCATCTGGGATTTGTACACATGTTATGGCATTTTGTATGTGGACTGTACTATGGCTGTTACTCCATACTGCGATAAAATGGGTAACTCAGTTAGTTTACATATGGATGAGACCTATTAATGGTATGTCCAAGTGATGTTTAATGGATGTGCTCCAGCATTGGGTATGTATGTCACAGTGAGCCACACACTATAATGTGCTACACCTTTACACAACCATAGGTGGAGCATGCTGGGGTGACAGATACCTGTCAGGGGTACACCCCATGCTTTGCCACTACATCCATGATTACATTATATGGAGCCTATCATTAACACACCAGGGAATCCATGCAGAGTGTGTGGGGTACAGTGATTACACACATGGATCCCACAATTGTCTCTGCTCCACTGAGCAACAGTATGTTACTCGATGTGGAGGTGACAGCAGACACTGTTTGCCTCAATTGATGAATGGCCTCTGACAATTGGGCGTGTACCTACCGATGTACCTAGGAACCTATACACACAGTACCAACATATGCTGATAGGTGAGTGTACTATTCAGGTGTTGACATTCCTTGTTCCAATAGCTGTTGTGTGTACAGTGGTTGAGGGCTGCCTATGTAGGATTCACACAGTAGGCCACCTATACATTACAATTTACAGATGGTCGTGTGTGTGTGCCATCCATTTTACCATGTGTGCAGGTGGAGAGGAGTGTCAGTCCGTAGGGGCCTACACTGTCAGAGTATGTGCTATACGTTCCCTCTTTGCCAAGGCATAGGCATATTGGGCACACCTCCATCTGCCTACTGGGGCTGGCCCAGGGTGTTCATGGTCTGAATCCCTCTGTGCCTGTGATGGCCTTGGCAATTGCGGTGTGCTGTGAGGGCCTTCACCATTTTGTCCCTGCTGCAGCTGTTTCCACAGGATCATATTATGTAGAATGGCACATACTATGAGGATGTGGGAACACATGCCTGGAGAGTACTGCAAGGCTCCACCAAATATGTCCAAGCAATGGAACCGTGATTTCAGCATCCCGAACACATGCTCTATGATGATTCTGGTTTGTGCGTGTGCCTCATTATGGCATTCTTGCATGGTGGTGTGTGCATTTCTGATGGGAGTCATCATCCACGGCTCCAGTGCATAGCCAGCATCCCCCACAAAGTGGCCATGTGGGATGTCCCCCCTGACAAATACCTGATACAGCTGTGAGGCATGCCAGATGTGGGAGTCATGGTAGCTTCCAGGGCTGCCAGCACACACATCCATGATAATGCCCTGGGCATTGCACATGACCTGGCAGTTGATGGAGTGGTATCCCTTGCTGTTTATGTAGCGCCTACCATGCTCACCGGGTGGTGACTTGATATGTATGTGAGTGCAGTCTATTGCATCCAGTACCTCCAGGTAGTGTGCCACATGGTGGAAGAGATGCATATTGCTAGCCAACTCCTCCTGAGCTCGGGGGAAGTATATATCCTCATTGGCATGTGGTAACATGGCATCCAGGAACTGGTGTAGTACCCTGGATGCTGATGCCTGTGAGATCCCCATTATATCTCCAGTTGGCCTTTGAAAGGTACCTGTGGCTAGTATTCGCAAGCTTACACATACCTTTGTGTCTACTGGGATGGGTTCCCCTCTGTTGTTTCTGGATCTCAGGCGTGGCCGGCACAGCTCAACTATTTGCTGTAAGATGTCCCTGTCCACCCTGTAATGCTCTACTATCTCCAGATAATGTAGCTCCTGGTAGGTTACCCTTAGTCTGAACACTCTTCTACTCCTCCGGGGCCTGCGGTGGTTGTCAGCATCATCCTCCACAACACCATCAGTCTCTAACACATGGTGATAAATCACAGCTATGGCAGCTCCCAACATGTATATTCTAAAAGTTCCCATATGTTTACACCTATGGTGCAGTGTTTGGGAATACACAGGTGTGCGTGGAGTGTTTTCACGCTTTATACTATTGTGCTGTGAACACCGATGATGTCATAGAGAATGTATGTACGATCGTAGCTACAGGGTATCTTATATGTTTTAGGACAGGAACTACTATTGTGGTGCCTTTGGTGTTGAATTACATTTGGCTGCTGTGGATTAACTCTTGCCCTTCCCTTTACATTTCTTCATGTTTCACCTCCCATTTTTCTGGCATGCATCGAGCAGCCTGCTTTCATTTGTACTTTCCTACACCTGGCTTATCTTGTGTAATGCATTCTATGGCTGGTCTACTGCAGGTTTGCTTTGCTCGGCTATGACAGTTCTCTTTTCTTTGCAATCCAACACCTCCCCTATCCTGTTTTGCAGGTTTCTGCGAGAAGACTTGTCAGCTGCCGTCAATTGCCCACTGTGAGTTAATAGCTGTTAATTGCTCAGTTGTACTCCAATTACCCTACTGCGGCTTTTCCTTATTTTCTCCCCCTGACCTTCCTGTTTCAGCTATGGTGCGTGGTGCGTGCGTCTGCTTACCGGGTTTCGGGCATGTTTTCCTCCCCGTACACATGCGCTTTCAGGCACCATATGTGCTCTCAGCTAAACAATGCTATACCTACCTCTCCACCCCTGTCCTGCGGCTTTCCTTAGCAATGGCCAGGCCGGATTTGCATTGCTCCAATGTGCTTACAGCTACGGTGGCACACCCCACTGCTGATGTCATGTATACCTCTAAGCCACTCCTCAGTGTTGTAGCGCTGCACCGTATGGTACATCCTTACTCCGGCGGGACGTTTGCGATTCACTATTACCTGCCTCATTTGCATGGCATTGACTACTAATTCCTAGTTACCATGCCGAACACTGTCACAGACCCTTAGCAATCCTTGCAGCTTGGTTGTGGTGTACCAGGCATACCATTGAGTATTATGGTGAAATCATGATTCGTATTACATTGAGATTTTATGACATTTGTATATATTTTCTTTGTGTTCCCATTTGCGCACACATGCCCTGCGGTTGTACTTTGCGTTACTGTGGACATGACATTAAATGTTGTTTTTTAGGTGTTGTGCATCTTTTTTTATGCCATTGGCTGTATATTTAGCCATTGGCATATGTTAACTTTGTAATACATGAGTCTGGTCCGCTTTCATAGCTCCGATGTTCTGCTTGGAAAAATGCAAACCGTGTTTTTTGGTTTACATTTCTGTGGGCTTATGCTACGCCTGCACCACTTCATGAATCACTATGTACCTTCATTTGCATAGTGCGGCACTGCACATGGGGTGATTAGCATACCTAAGCTGAGGGCTGCGCAGATCTGGTGTATGCCGGTAGTGAACGTGGAATTGGATCGTACCTGAATCGCTCGGTGGCCATGTTTGGTGTTATACTGCCTACGCTACGCCTGCGCCTGGCGCAAGCTTCATGAATCCTGGGGCACGTGTTATCACTTGTAAAGATGCTATACAGGTCACTAAACAAATATGGTAACAAAGACAGGAGTGGATAGTTTAAACAAATTGAGTATGATGAAAAGGTAGTAAGTTTCTGATAAAGATTCTCTCTCATGTTATATACGCATACACACACACACACACACACACACACACACACATACACACACACACACACACACACACACACACACACACACACACACACACACACACACACACACAAACTCGCGCACAACACACACACACACACATATGTATATATATATATATATATATATATATATATATATATATATATATATATATATATATATATATATATATATATATATATGTATATATATTTACACACCCATGCACACACACACACACACACACACACACACACACACACACACACACACGGGTCTACTTCACAAACCTGAAATCCCACTTACCTGACTTTCATATAACTGGGAAAACAAAGCCAAAAACTCAGAAGACCGACAGCTCAGAACATTGACTTTTAACACCAGGTAAGTAACTGCTTGGCCAAACAAAAAAAAATTACAGCCGAAGCAAATTAAACTGACCCAGGTGGGGGCTTCAGGCTTCACCCCCACCTCCCCAACTAAATATACCAATTCTGAGATCACACTCCTGTGGATTTAAGGGACAAAGTTCAACATGGTAGCCAAGTGTTTACTTACCTGGAGTTGAAAGTCGGTGTTCCAGGTAGTCAGTCGTCTGAGTTTTCAGCTTTGTTGCCACGGCTATATGAAAGTCGGATAAGTGGGATTTTGGGTTTGTGAAGTAGACCCATACATACATATATATATATATATATATATATATATATATATATATATATGTATATATATATATATATATTGTGCAACTTAAATTATTATTTTTTCTTTTAGTTCAGTCACCAGTGGACCTCACATAGCATTTCTAGCCTCAGAAGAGTCATGTTTCTAAGAATCAACATGTAAACTAGGTGAATTTAAACAATAATGGCAAATACTTAATATTTGAACATGATTAATATGAAAAGACATTGTATTACCTTTCCATTTAAATGGAATGGTTACCTGTTATAGGTATCAACATTTTGCTTTAAGTACGTAGAGCTTATAATATAACTAGGAAGGCTAGACAAATTAATTTATTTTTATATTATGCATACGGACAGCATTTTCCTGAAGTATGGTAGTCTACAATGAAATACACAGTAGGTATGAAACAACAGGAAGACAGACAAAAAACTGTTTTTAAGAAAACAAAGAGCTACATTTATTTTGATATGAAAGAAAAAAAATGGTAACGTACTTCTGGAATATGCCCAAAAATAATTTTATGAGCACTTGCGTCCACATAAACCTTTCACTGATGGAGACTCTATCACTTATAAGCAGAATGAATATCATCACAGTACTGCTCATACATTAGAGAATCTTCTAGTTTCCTTCAAATGGAACTTGATAAATGGATGGGTATTCATAAATTTACCACAAGCTTGACTTAGGTCTAACCCCTAACTCTACTCGAGAAGGGCGGTAACGTCTAATGTGGGAAATGGCAAGACTTAATGATCGCATTATGCTGTAGCCTTGAACTTCTTATGGTCATATGAGGCAGTACAATATCAGAGCGAGCCCAGTTTAAGATGAGGAAGTACTTTACTCATTTTATTTAAATCTTGGAAAACTCATTGTGGTGTGGTAGCTAGACAGTTGATAGAAGTGCAATGAGTGGTTACCCATACTGCTACTGACTTCATAGTGATAAACATTGATTCTCTGAGTAGCTGCATGTTATAAATACACACTGAAAATTGCTGGGCAGTACTGTATGCTGTGGTTGCCTGCACTGGATACATACATCTGTAGTGGGTATTGCACTGGAAGCATACAAATCATTGTATTTTGGGAAATTAATAAACAAACACCTATTTGTCAACCAGGTAGGCCACACTGGGCACACTGTCCTGTTTCAGGAGCAATTAAGGATGTTGATCAGGAAATACCTTAACACCATTTTCTAGTATCTAATTCACTTCCAATTATTGCTTTTAGTTCTAGCCATAAGACACATGCAGTTTGGACTGCTATTAATACAGTTTGGAGGATGAGATCACTCTGACTTTGCTATGAGTATCATTGTAGTATGATTCACAAGGTCAGCTGGTTACCAGTTCTAGAACATGCTTTCCCTTCAGATATCCTTTCCAACATTAATACTTGTATATGAAGAATGCTATTCACTTTTTGCTAAAATAAAGTTTCCATAAACTCAGTCATCATGGCCTAAAATCAAAGAGATGCTGTTTCCTTACCCTAGAAAATGAAATTTTGCCTTAGCCCTACAGGAAAAGAATTTCAAGAACCTTGCATTTCTTTCTGGAATCACTGTGTTGTAGGAATGTGTAATTAAGACTATTTCATTCGGAAATAAACTAATGTCATCACATCTATGCCTGCCACTGCATTCTTGATGATTAAATTGCAGTGACCCAGCTGACAATGTCATTACTGTGCAGTGTGTGTGTGTCTGTGTGAATACAAGACAATATATTGTGCAGTAGTATACTGAAAGTCATAATACTGAATGCAAAATCCTGAAATGCCA
Organism: Protopterus annectens; assembly: GCF_019279795.1. Lineage (NCBI taxonomy): Eukaryota > Metazoa > Chordata > Ceratodontiformes > Protopteridae > Protopterus > Protopterus annectens. The sequence continues at coordinate 1,609,971,413 of NC_056741.1, forward strand.
GAATGTTGAAACTTTATAAATTTGGAACTGAAAATGCCTTCTACTAGCTTACCTATATTATATACATACCCTATGCCAGTACACGGCCACACAACAAACAATATCACTCTCCTGTTAGTAAAACTGTGTACAGCTGTCTATGATATTTTGATTTCAATGTGTTAACATTTCAGAATTTTGACATGGAACCTGTGTGTATGTGTGTGTGTTATATATTGAAGTCTCTCTCAGTGTTGCTGCATTTACTACAAACATCATTTAAACCCATTAAGTTGACACAACTCATCTAACATTTAAGAACTCAAATAGTACTATACATTCCCAACACAAAGCACATTCGACTGAATACTGGTATATGTGCACATGTGCACTGACGTGCAACACACAAAAACACACAAAAAAATCCAAAATCAGCATTTATTTGCAGGAAAGCAAGCACCCGTGCATCAATGATGTGGACCCCCCATGATTCCTTGCAAATTTTATATCAAATCTGAAATCACACAATAGTGGGGAGTGTATTTTCTATGCCCCATTCATACTGCATTCTTGCTCAGGGCACAAGCAGGCACCTCACATTTACAGAAACACAAACCATAATACCAACACACTGTGGCAACATTCTAGAAGTTTCAAACATCAGAAACACGACAATGTTTGTATAGCCAGTGATTTCAATTGAGCAAACATAAAAGTAGACTGACTAAAAAAATAAAACAAATAAGTAAAAATACGGTAGCTCAGTCTCTTCCATGACAACAAGGGCTCAATTCAGCAGCGGCTGTTGCAGCAATCACTCAATAAAGGTGCTAAGAGAAGTGCCAGGGCTGTCAGACTTAACAGCATTTTTGAAATCAAAAGAATTCCTCCAGCAAAAGTCTTAAGCAAAACGACATACAACTGTTAATCCAGAGCCTGTCTCTTCACCAGAGCTCATAGTGGAGAAACTAAACGATGCCTTTTTGGATGTACAAAGCAAAAGTCTCTGGCACACAAACAAATTCTGTTAGACAGTACCTTTTCGATGAGTAAATTAAACATATCTGGTATAAAAATCCTATTCCTAATATATGTTCAGTAAAATGACTCTATTTCTTAAGTACCAGTACTTTCAATTGCAGTTGCAATCTCAAAATCAGGACTCCTGCCACAGAGTTATCTGCTCCCACCTGAGTGTGGCTCTCCCTTACAAAATATTCCAGACTTGTGTGGAGCGCATAAGTCAGCTTCTGCTACGTTACAAATTCAGTCGCCTTATAAAGGCGCTGGCGTATAGCTTCTTCTCATTATCTAGCTGCACGCGTCTCATTAAATGTGGACCTGACTTTACTCCTGGCTTCTGCGCATTCTCACGCAGTAGTAACCCATTGTCCCACCTTGCTCCAGTTAAGTTTAACCCTTGCACTGGCGTAATCCCAGTTTAATATCTCCAAATAGTTTGGGTTTCTAATACCATGATGGGAAAGAAGCCCATCCATAAGTCAGGGTATAAATAAAGTCCATGAAGTTAGTATTGCTTCAACCTTTGATGTTGCCCTACTCCATCTGCAGTTCACACAGTTACATGTATTGTAGCATATCTGAATATGACTCTTGATTCTTTTTGTATTAGACCCATTGCTCCTACTACTACTGTTGAAACTGTCTGAGTGTCTTCCTTCTGCATTGCTCTAATTTCTGACTGAAAATCTTGATATTTTATGACTTTCTGTCTCTCTCTATATATGTGAGACACTGTAATTGCTAGATGTACCAGTTTCAATGAGCAATAATACTTTTGTCTTTTTTCATGGAGCACTATATCTGGTTTTCTCGCATCTATTTTTTAAACTGTTGGCAATGGATGATCCCATATGAGGTACACTTCATCATTCTGTATAATGCTTTGTGGTTCATGTTTTCAGTGCTTCTCAGTTACTTCCATATTGTACTGTTTGCACAACCCCCAATGCAACAATCTTGCCACATTATTATGCCTTTCGGTGTACAGGTTCTTGGCCATGAGTGTATCATACCCAGAAATAAGATGTCTGGTTGTTTCCTCTTCTTTTTAATAGAACCTACATTTGTCTGTTTCTCCCAAACTTTAAAAGAACTTTGTAAATCAATGTGTATGTACTCCATTATTAAAATGTTATCATTTGGTTTCAACTCACCTCTTCTTAGCCATTTCTGCATTACATCCTGAGCTACATGAGGTTGTTCTAGGAGTTTTCTGTACTTGCAACTATATTTATGGCTTTTTCACATTTCTTGCCTTCTCACCTGATCTTTCTCCTTATATTCCTTCTTTTGTTTTTTGTTTTTTTTGTTTGTTTTTTTGCACATTCAGTTCCTGTCTGGTTTTTGTCTTCTTCTGGTATGATTTCCATATTGACAATGACATGCTTCTGCTAAACTAAGCAGGGAGGTTATGTCAGACTTGTTCTCCTCATGTTTTAAAACTTTCACTATGTTTGGGTCTTGTCTACTTCATTTGCCCTAACTTCCGATTGACCAACACCCATTTGCCCGACCCCATTTGACCGAAATTTCATTTGACCAACATTTCATTTGACCGACAAGTATTATTGGCAAGTAAATGGGATATGCCTCTTTCCCCACTGTAGTGCGACCCTGGAGTTAGAATATATAGTTAGGGGTGTGTGGGGTGCATAGTCCCCCACAATGGGGGTTGTGGGGGGCGAAGCCCCCCACTTACTTTTGTTTTACTAAGCAATATTGAAGCAAAACTAAACAATATAATATGAAATTAAGTGGGGGGCTTCACCACCCACACCCCCATTGTGGGGGGCTGTGCCCCACACACTCCCTATCTATATATTCTAACTCCAGGGTCACACTACAGTGGAGAAGGGGGCATATCCCATTTACTTGCCAATAATACTTGTCAGTCAAATGAAGTGTCGGTCAAATGAAGTGTCGGACGAATGAAATTTCGGTCATTTGGTGTCGGGCAAATGGGTGTCGGTCAATCGGAAGTTAGGGCAAATGAAGTAGACCCGAGATCAGATATGTATGTAGTCTTACAAATGTAGATCTATACATTTAATCAGTTTTGAGGAGGCCCATACCTACTTCAGAATGAGGCATATATAATCTAGGTATACACTGATTTTTATATATCATTTGATAAGTGTGAAGCATTTTTCTTGGTTTCCTGTACAATGGATCATGTGCCTTTTGGGATCAGTCAATCATCCCAAAAATGTAAGTTAGAACAGGAAGAGAAAACCGGTTTATAGCTTAGACTTTGTTCCCAGATGTCAGGGCTGTTTTAATTTTAGTCTTCTAAAATATTCCTTACTGAGTTTTGTTCAAACATGTTCGTGTTTTATTGTTGATCCCTCATCAATACCCATATATTTATACACTCCATCCTGCTCATATTATTTTATATCACATTCCTGTCCCAGGCTGATGTTTCTTTGATGCTGCAGCTTTCCTGCTTTAAAGGTTGCTTTTGCACATTTATCAAGACCAATTGACATTCTTATGTCAACTTTACAGTTTTACATCATCCACAAGAAGAAAATGAGAAGTCTTTATACTTTGTTGTTTTCTGGGAGCCAGATTGTAACCATGACCTACTCTGTTAAGTAGATTGCTTAATGGGTTAAGGGCAAGGCAAAAGAGCAGTAGCTTCCTAGTTATAGCTGTGTTGTATGGTTATAGATTACTGCTGTATAGTATTGTACTCGTACAAGTCTACAGTAACTATATCCAATCAACATAGATGACAGCTGAAGTCCTGCAATGTAACCAGTCTGCAGGAGCTACCTACTTCAGATGTGTCCTAATGGCTTAGACAACTGCTGCAGTACTGTACTAGAACCAGTCTGCAGAAGCTTCCTCTTTGTAGTTGTGTTCTAATGGTTCAGATAACTGCCACAGTCCTGTACTAGAATCAATCTGCAGTATCTGCCTTTTTCTAGTTGTCCTAATGGTTTCAATAACTGTTGCAATACTATACTAGAGTCAGTCTGCAGTAGCTCTCTGTAGTTGTGTTGTAATGGTTTAGATAACTGTTGCATTTCTCTACTAGAAACAGTGTACAGTAGTTCCTTATTTGTAGTTGTGTCCTGTGGGCATAGATGGCTGCTGTAGTACTATACTAGAACCAGTCTGCAGTAGTTACCTATCTGTAGTTGCATCTTAATGATTTATATAACTCACAATACTGTACTAGAGTCAGTCTGCAGCAGCTGTCTGTAGTTGTGTCTTAATTGTTTAAAAAACTGCTGCAGTATTGTTCTAGAACCAGTCTACTGTAGCGATCTGTTTGTAGTTGTGCCTTAATGGTTTAGATAACTGTTGCAGTACTATGGGTTTAGATAACTTCTGTAGTACTGCACTAGTTGCAGCATTAAGTAGCTGGTTGTTTGTGGAGTGATTTTCTAATTTTTTGATTTTGTGTAGATTTGATATTCTGAATGTTTTTTTGAGTTAGTGGTCAATGAAAATAGTGTTGATATGTGCACATGCCTGTGAATATATATAGGAAGCTTTGGTTACTTTGGTCAACGTTCTCAAATATCGACATCTATTTGATCGATACACTTTGATCAACAAAGCAGATGATCGACAGGTGTGTGACAGTATCTAGGACATGTATAGACACACACACACACACACACACACACACACACACACACACACACACATGCAGAGCATACAGTGTGTGTGTGTGTGTGTGTGTGTGTGTGTGTGTGTGTGTGTGTGTGTGTGTGTGTATGGGGGGGGTAAGCGGTTATTTTGTTATTTATATACATACTGTGGGTGATGCAGGTCTCTGGAATGAAATGATATCATCCAAGCAAAGGATAAAAAGGTTACACAGACAAATCATTCAGGAAAACTACAAGAAAGACTTATTCAAGCTAGAATCTTCAATATGTATTACTTTAAACTTCCTGTAGTAGATGCCCCATGGGATATATGCAACTGACCCCTAAAGGACAGAGCAGTGTTCCCACTACATGGCTTCTGAATGCCCACTGCCTTTTTAATTCTTACATTTCAAGTCTTCATGGATACATTCAGGCCAATATTTTTTTCTTGACTAAGATGATAACAACAAACTAAAGAGTGAATAATTTAAACAGGAAAGCGTAAAGTCATTTAAGGTCCCAGGATTAGATATTCTTACCATTAAATGTGCACAACTATATCAATTCAGATCTTTCTCATCTTTAGCAGAGGTTAATGTCAACATCACCTCTGTAATACCATATCAATCTAGCTGGTACTTTATGCATTTATTTTAATTACTGTTGCCTATGTACATCTACATTTCTCTTAGTAAAAACTACACTCCCTTGTTCAGTCTTGTCAGTTTTCTGCTTACCAAATTTTCTGCATTCTTTGGTAAGGCAGGATTTACCCTCAGCTGACATGGTTTGATCACCAGTGTGAAGCCCAAGTGATTAAAAAAAAGCAAATATAGGTAAATTCTGCATTACCCATAACAAGGAGGAGATTATATACCTATTAAACAATGACATTATTTAAGAAAAAATACCTTTTCTAAATAATGTCAGTATATAAATGGACTTTACTGCTCTTGTGCCAATTCCTGGAAATCTTGGGCATCCAGGGTATGAAATGCACACATGCTAAGATAAGTGTGTCTATTTTTTTTTCTTATAGGTGAGTAGTAGGCTAACTGCCCTTGTGGGCCATTTTAAGCCTAGCCAGTTACCCCATGTGAGAATCAAGCCCTGCACTTTGTGAATGTAAGTTGAATACGTTAACCATTATGCCAACATCCCACTTAAGGTAGTGAGGAGTCTGTACTGTTGCTTTCTGTGGAGAGCCAGCTTTTCTCAAGGGATTGTCTGCCCTCAGTGCTACCTAAGTTCTGGCCGGAACACACAAATGTTTGAATTTGCATTTTCCTTCCTGTTTGCGGCACTTGTGTTCTATATGATATTTTCAGTAAAGGCCTGTTAATGTGCCTTCCATGATTTTATGGAGAAACATACTTCAGCTACAGAGTACATATGGCTGGTAGCCAGCATAGTTCTGCTACAATAACAAACATCCATTGCCTGTTTTATATTGAAATAAGTTTTAAAAAAAGTGTAAAATTAAAAAAAAATACTGCTACACTTGGCAACTATGTGGCCACTTATTTTTAGAAACTGTCAAGGATATTATTAGCAGTTGATCTGTATCGGTAGTACATTCCCTATACTGAAAAAATGCTAGTACTCATTTGTAATGGGATTACTTGATTTATAACAAGCACACTTTTTCTCCAATCAGTGTGCATATTTTGGAAGATTAAATGCTTGAATTCCATAATTTAGTAAGAACCCACAAAAAAAAAATAATAATAAATAAATAATTTGCACTTTTTTCATCTGCTTTTACTGTATTTGTGTTTCTTCCTACTTTATTACTTTATTTTGCTTTTGCGTAATCTTAAAAGTACTCAATTACATTCATTACTGCTTGGTGTAACTATCATTCTAAGCCGCTTGGTTTAAGCACTTGGGCTTCAGACCAGTTGTTTTACATTAAGAAGGTTTGTGGTCTGCACAGTTGTGGCAGGACAGCTAGCTTACATCCTTCTAAGTTGGGAACTGCTGATTAAAGGCTCAGTGTCTGTTATTCTAAAAGTGTATTAGTTCTGGTTTAAGCACTTGGGCTTCAGGCCAGTTATTTTACATTAAGAAGGTTCATGGTCTGCATTCTTGTGGGAGGAAAGGCTGAACTCTGCCCTTCTGAGCTGGGAATTTCTGGTTAAAGGCTTATAATGCCTGCATATTTGAACTGTTTCTTACTGAAACTGGTGTGCCTTGTTTGCTGTAGCATAGACTAGATCCAGGCCTGCTAAATCTAGCTTTGTTTGTATAATTTGAGCACTAATCCAGGCCTTCTTTTTTGGAGAAGGTTCCCTTGCACCCCACTGGCAGGAGTGTACAGTTAGAAATTGTCTGATTGAAGACTACAGGAACAGGGCTCAGTTTTGATATTTTTTTGCTGGTTAATTGGGCAATTTGTTTAAAAGCCTTTTCTGATTGCTTGTAGTCATTTAAAGCTGTTTTAAGTGTATTTTTACCATTTGTGGTAATTTAAAGCTGCTTTAAGTGTATTTTTTACTGCTTTTGCCTTATCTTTTCAAAAAAAAAATGTTTTCTTTGTTTCCCACCTTTCTAAGCTAGTATAGTCCAGTTTTCAGGCTAGTGCTGAATTCAGGGCTGTTACAATTTTCTGAGTTGCCCATACCTTACTTGGATAGAGGGAGGTTTCTCTGTTCACCTGTGAGAGAGGCAACTTTGAGCAGCCATCTGTCCATGGAGGAGTGGTTCCAGCCCAGAAGTCAGTAGTTTATAGGCCATTTTGGGCTAATTTCTATCTCTTTAATTTCCCTGCTGTAAAAACTGTATTTGCACGGTTTTGCACGTCCGAGCATCTCCGGTTAGCTAGGGCTAAATTTATCCCGATTCCACCAAGTCTCCTCTTCAGTTTTTCCCTTGAAAGTAGTCTAACTCTCAACCTAAGCACTTAAAAAGCATCCTACAGTCCAGCACTTGGTCAGACCTAATAGCAAGCACTAATATACCCGACACTTGATTGCGCAGCAGGGCAAGGCTCATTATTCACCCCTCACCAACCAAGAGACTAAGCAGCTCACCCTACTATTCAGGCATGACCAAAGGGCAATTTTAGGTATACTCTCCAGTCCAGCTGGTGAACAGGGTATCCTGAGGCAATGTTACAACTGCCTCATGTACATAGACAACCCTCTCCTCCTACCATAAAACATTAACATATGCGAGAGATGCAATTATATAGCTAAATTGGAGGCTAAGATCTCTCTCCACCCAAGACTGGAACAGGCAGTCATGAGGAGAAGGTTAATGCTTGCACCACACCTTCAGCCTCACATAGACATACTAAACCAGCACTGGCAAAAAATACACATAAATACACAAAATCATACTCGGAGGCTTTAAATAAAAACCTGCAAAAGCATCACAGACCTCCAAAGCAGACACCCAAAAAACCTGCACCTCCCATCACAAACCAGACTACACATAAAACACAATATCAGTGGGCCACACAATCACAGCCCTTAAGGTGAAATAACATACCTAACACATTAGTAATAGGCAACTCTATAGTCAGGCACACTGACGTCCCACTCACTAGGCTGGACAAGGAGAAAGGTACTGTTAGCTGCCTGCCGGGAGCCAGAATCCCCCACAAGCACTCAGGTCACTCCAGAACAAGTACAAATATGACTCTGTCATTGTTCATGTTGGTGTGAATGACCTGAGACGTACCTCCCTGGACTATATGAAAAGAGACATGGAAGAGCTCTCTGATCATGTAGCCCAGGCATGTATGACCCTGACCCTGAGTAGTATCCTGCCCTCACCAAGAATGATACCTCAGTATAAAAGAAAAAATGATCAATTTCAACAATTGGCTAAGCTTCTGGTGTCATTCAAAAAGGATCCAGTGTCTGTCAGCCTGGGATGACATGCTCAACATGCCTCATTGCTTCACAAGAGACGGCTTGCACCTGTCAATCCTAGGCTTTCGAATACTGGCCAAGGCTCTTGCTGCCCTCATACTGCCTTTTTATGCAAGGCTCAAAAGTCAAACCCACCTCCGTAAACAGCACAAATAAAAAAATGAGGGTTATACTACTCAACACCAGGGGTTTAAATCTCAAAATGCATGCGTTCGAAGCACTCCTCAGTATGGAGAACATTGACATCTGTGCAGTAACTGAAACCTGGTTCAAGGCTCCACAGCGCACCCCAGCACTACTGGGCTACAACTCATACCACACATTTCGGCCACAGAACTTGGACCGAAACACAAAAGGAGGGAGTGTATCCATATTCATCAAGGATACCTACACCCCCAGGTTAGTGGTGCAGCATGATACCTCTGAGATTATCCATGTGCAACTAATATCAGGCAAATCTGCAGTGCAAATTGTGGCCTGCTACAGATCACCTTCCATGACCCAGAACCACCACTCCACCCTTCTGGAGACACTGGAAAACATGAAGGTCCTACCGAACACCCTGATATTAGGCGATTTCAATTTCCCTACCGTTAACTGGGAAAACTACTGAAGTACAAACTCCCAGGTTCAGCGCTTCCTGGAATTTATCAACTCAAATGCCCTGGATCAGCTGATAAACTCCCCTACCAGAGGTGAAAACATATTGGACCTGGTCATCACCAACATGGGCGACAGGTGTTCCACACCAGAGGCCAACCCGTCACTGGTAAGATCAGACCATAAACTAATCACAATGGATGTCCACAGCACATCACCACCTCCAACCAAGGAAACCACAGTGAAAAACTGTTCTATAGCAAACTTCACCTTACTTAAGATAGAGGTGGTAAGTTTCACAGCCCTCACGCTAAAGGATAACATTGTCCAAGATGCAGGAACCTTTACAAATGCACTCTATGAGCACCTACAAGGATACATGGATCGTGCCATCCCTAGCAAAACCAAGACTCACTCCCCTAAGAGAAGGAAACCAGTCTGGTGGACCCCTGCCATAAACAGGCTATACAATAGAAGGAGGAAACTAGTTCAGAAAAAAAAGCAAATCCCAAGAAGGAAAGACATCCATGATCAGTATCAGTAAGAAACTAAGGCCCCTCATAAAATCATCCAAGGCTAACTTTGAAAGAAAAATAGCCAAGGATTCAAAAGATAACCACAAAGCCTTCTTTAGCTATGTCAAGAATCTAAGTGGCAACTCACAGATATGCTCTGAGCTAGTGCAAAATAGCACAATATATACTGAACCCACTGATATTACCAACATCCTGGCAGATAGATTCAGTGCAAACTTCACCCCCCCCTCTCACCCCCAAAAGGGCTCACAACAATACCGGAAAAGTGTAGTGTCCTGGAAATCACAGACGAACAGGTGAAAACAGCCCTTTCAAAAGCCAAAAGCACAGTGTCAATGGGGACACGTGTCAAGGCTGCGTCTTGCACGAACTACATAATTAACTAACCCCCTACCTAAACACACTGTTCAACCTCAGCCTTTCCACAGGCTATGTGCCCATAGAATGGCGCACAGCAACAGTTATTCCGCTCCACAAAGGAGGGGCCACAACTAACCCTGGTAACTATCGCCCCATAAGCCTGACTAGCTTGGTCTGCAAGGCTATGGAGCGCATCATCATGGAACTCATTAACAAAGACATTGAGAGCCTCCAAACACTTGACCTGACCCAGTTAGGCTTTGTTAAAGGCAGATCATGGCTACTAAACCTGGTTGAATTCTTCGAGACAGTCACCAAGGCCACAGATGAGGGGAAGGTAGTTCACACCGCCTACCTTGACCTCGCCAAGGCTTTTGACACCATTCCCAACTCGGGAATTATAGAAAAACTCACCAGCCTGAACATAAACACCTACGTCACGAGATGGGTTGCTAATTGGCTTACAGACAGAACTCACACGGTAAGAATAGCGGGCTCCAGGTCCGACTCTAAACCAGTCACAAGTGGTGTCCCACAAGGCTCGGTCCTGGGACCCCTACTGTTCAGCATATACTTCTCAGACATACAGGTAAACACAGGAGGACTATGGCTAACCAAGTTCACCGATAACTGCAAACTGGGAGCCATAACTGACTCTCCGGCTGACACGGACATTCTCAAAAATGGCCTTACTGAGATGGACACCTGGTGTCAAAGTCATGGTCTCAAGCTAAATGCCAAAAAATGCATAGTCATCCCATTTGGGAAAAAACAAAACACCCATGAATTACCACATAGGTGGCAGCCCCCTTAATGCAGAAGAGGTAATAAGAGATATGGGGACCCAGGTAGATAGTACTCTCTCCTTTGACAATCATATTGCCAAAGTAGTTAGGAAATCCTTCTATGTAGCCTATCTAATTACTAAAGGGTTCGCATCTAGAAATAAAGAGGTTATAGTGCCCTTCTACTCGTCACTCATCAGACCCATCATAGAGTACAATTCCCCATTTGGGATGTACCTCACAAGACACTTCCAACAGCTGGAAAGACCACAAAAGTACCTCAGCAAGAGGATTACTGGCCTCAAACATATGTCCCATGCAGCCCGACTGGAAAAACTCCAGCTGTACTCAGTAGCATATCGCTTACTCAGAGGTGATCTTTGCCTGACTTACAAAGCCATGTCCAACTCAGAATTGATGGACATGCTCCACCTAAAGAAATCCAAGTCACTGCGAGCCACTCGCTCTAGTGAGCTAAACCTCACCACAACAATAAATAGAACATGCTGGAGGGATAGATTCCTGTCATAGAGACTCCCCATGCTTTGGAACAAAATTCCTAACTATATTAGGCAGAGCCCCTCACTAACACTCTTCAAGAGAAACCTTGACGAGTGGATGGGTAACAGAAAATACATCCCTGGGATCACTTCATTGGCTCTTCTTGACAGAGGCTCAGTTAATTAATCAATGGGGCGGCAAAAGCTGACACACTCTGTCTAGGCTTATAAATGCCCTCGAGCAGATAGCCTAGTACCTACCTATGAACCTATTAAACCTATGGATATGCATATGACCGGCTTTACCCATGGTCGGTGTGGTTTAATCATGAGGGTAAAGCTTGAGTAATTAAACAAAGCCAGCCATGGGTAAATCTTTTGATAAACACATCCAGGAGTAGGTTAAAGCTATTATATGACATTTTTAAAGAAAAAAATGCCTACCTTTCTATAATAGCATTTTAGCATTTTTCCGCTGGCTTCCTGATTTACTGAGCATGTGCATGATACGTACTTCTGCACGTTTGCACAGTACACCAATACAGTGCTAGTGGGTTGCCATAGAAATGTGGCAGCATTCCTGGAACAAAGAAAACAAAGCAAAACATATGAGGAAAGTGAGGGACATTCTTTTAAAGAGTGGTCAGCTAAGAGGTAGGGTGAAAAGCATTGCAATCTTAGGTATTAACAGAACTGTATCTTTTAACCGATCAGATTTTTGCAAAGTATCCTGATTTTTCTCATATTTTCCTCTATCCCTCTTAAAATATCTGAAAATCTTTTTTTAGCATATCTTAACAGAACCTAATAACCACAAAAAGAAAAATGGTGGACAATACACAATTCAAAAAAAAAAAGGCAAAGGCGCTTAGACTGCTAAAATGGCATTTATTTTTAATAAAGAATATAACGTGTTCATCCTAAAAATATCAAGAAATCCATCAAAGTTAAAACAAGAAGTACATGAGCCACATAAATATCAATTGACAGCCAATCACATCAGCTCATTCCCAAAATTCAAAACATTTACATACCTGTTAGATAAATAACTTAGCACATACTGAATTCATTTTCAAACTTGATGAAACATACCTAAGTATTATGACGTCAAATTCTGTTAGCCTTATCTTTTAAAGCCCTTATTAATGTCAATTAAGACGGTTAAGTGCAGGCATTCAATGAACTGCCATATCAGTTCCCTATACCCCAGTAAATTATCAACCCCTCCTTCATCAGCTACTACTTTATCAATCATAAAAATAAACCTTTCAAAATCCAAACATTATTTGAATGTCTAAATAAGGCGTTAGTTCCCTTTTCCTTTTTTATATAATTTAGATGCTCATAGATTTTCTCCTTTAATTTCCTGCTTGTTTTCACTACCGAGAGCTTTGAGCATGATATAGATTAATATTAAAAATTAACAGGCAGATTCAATAAACCCTGCATGGTTTGTTAAGGCCATGTGCTCATAGTGGTAGTGCACTGGTTTGTATTCAGTAAGCAGCTCTACACAGTGTGTAGAGCCATAAGCCAAGCAACTATGGTAAACACTGTGGCATGCTAATTGCAGCATAAGCAGCTGAATTGTATGCTAATCAACCAATCCAAGATGGAGGAGCTATTCGACAAGCTATAAAGCAACCATGTAGACTCAGTGCTGGTTTTTCGTGTGGATTCTAAAACCTACTAGAATACAGCCATGGAAAGGAGTCTACACAAAAAGAATGTTAGGGGCTACTGTTGCTTTAATTCATGTGTATGTGCAACAGGCTGACATCTATGCTGCTGCTTCTGCTAACAGACTGCTTCCAAGAAGCAGAAGAGTTTTCAAACCCTGGTTAGCTTATCACAGTTTGCATGAGGTAGAAGCTGTAGAGTTCTACGGGGTGGAGAGAGGAGAGACACACTATAGGAACTCTGCAAACTCTGTCATCCTCAACTCAGACCCAGGGCAAACCAAGGGGAACTCATACCAGTGGAAACAAAGGTATGTGTAGCACTTAGAATTTTAGGTACAAGAACATTTCAGAGACCAACAGGGGACATGCTGGAAGTGTCACAGGCTCCAGGATCCTCCATCAGTTCCTGATTGCTATGTTCCAACATGCCAGTGGCCACATATATTTTATCTGTACTCCTGAGGACAGGGGTGCAAATATGCAGAAGTTCTACCTTGTAGCACACTACCTTGAAGTACTGGATGCCATAGATTGTATAGATATAGAAATCAAGGCACCACCTGGGGAACAGGGAAGGGTTTATAGAAATAGAAAGGGCTTCCATTCTATTAACTGGCAAGTCATGTGTAATGCTAAGGAAATCACCTTGATTGTGTATACTGGCAATACCGGCAGTTATCACGATACAGGTCATTTACTGGGGGATGGGGGATGCAGGTTACGCACTGGAACCATGGCTGATGATGCCCATCAGAAATGCACATCCACCCACTGAAGAACATCATAATGAGGCACATGCTCAAATCTGAAATATCATAGGGCATGTGTTTGGGCTGCTGAAGTCATGATTCCAATGCCTAGATACATCAGGAGAGCCATGCAGTAAATCCATATACATGTACTGAAATCTTTACTGTCTGTGCCATGCTTCACAGCACCATCCTGAGAAAATAGCTTCATCAGAATCAACAAGGGGAAGGGGCACACATCCCACCACCAATGCCAAGGTCATCACACCAGTCCTAGCATCGGACAGATTCATCCCTGAACTAAAACTGTAGCAAATGATGGATTTCCAAGGTAAGTGTTAATCCTGGAGTAATAAAATAAAATGATGTAATAATACAAATGTATGGCATATCCTTGCATGTTGTTATTTGATTATATAAGTAAGTAAAAGGTGGGTGATTTATACAGCAATGAATTGAACATATGACAGCAGAAACTTATGTAAAAATGTGTCCTCTATCAAGTAATGGGGCTCAGGAATCAAAGATTCACACATTCATACCTCTCAAAAGTACTGATGGTCACTGAATGTCCTCAGTTTGGCCTCATACATTTGCAGTGAAAAATTATTAAAGAAATTAATTAGTTACATTTCAGTTTCAGACTTCATAACCCTAAGAAAATTCTTAAAAATTCTTATGTAAAAACTGTTTTGATTCTATCAACTCTCTAACTTTGCAAGTCCAAAATATGTGAAAAATTAAATTTGGGAAAACAACATCACAAACACAGATATACTAAGCACTAAGTCAGCTATGCACCTAGGGCATCAAACTTTTAAGAAGTGCATACAATTAAAAGTAGCATTTGCTAAAGTATATATATATATATATATATATATATATATATATATATATATATATATTTTTTTTTTTTTTTTTTGCGTCTTTCGGCTTTTCCCGGTTAGGGGTTGCCACAGCGGAACTCTGGTCCGCTAAAGATTGGCAGTAGATTTTTACGTACTAGCTTGCCGGGCCTAACGCACAACCTTCAACAAAGGAACGCCCATTCACGCATGTCGCTACACAGAAGACGCTCTAACTGAGAATCGAACGGGCAACGTCTAACTGTGAGGCGACAATGCTATATATATATATATATATATATATATATATATATATATATATACTGGTCAGATAAGAGAAGAATGAGCAACAGACACAGAGAGATAAGAAAGAGCTGCATTTCTGCAAGAAATAGTCATAAATGGTTGTTTGATCACTTAGTGCAATATATCTGAAATTAATAGATGTACAAAGAACTCAGAAGTGTACAACTGTCATACTTTTTGTTAACACCGTGGATGATATTGCAGTTGGTTGTATGCACAATGATTTTCATTCTATGCTGCAAAGCTGTTTCTGTGGCAAAGAGTGATAAGACACCCTTACTGTGTTTTGGAGGTTCATTAGAGTGAGGGCTGAAATCCAGGCCTGTGTAAAAATATTTCATGTGTACCAACATAAATTTAGTGTGTTGTTTTTTAATAGTTTTCTTTTTTTCCTTTTGCATAATTTTCATTTATTTTAATGCCAGTATTTGCATGGTGCACTGCTTAGCACAAACAGGGGAAATAGAGAAACACAATAAATGTCATGTTAACTTTGGTTATCTCATTTGCGCAATACTTAGCAGTACACAAACCTGGACTAATGGCCCACACAGGAAGCAGTCAGAGCACCAGCAGATAGGGTGTAGATATTCTAAATGTCAAAGAGGATACATTTTTGGAGTTTTTGCTTTCCATTGCACAAAACATCTACGCAACATTGCATGGCAGTGAACATACAGAAGTTAATAATTCATAGGGAAATATCCAACTGCTATTTTACTATTCATGTGACAGCAGGTGTAAGTATAGGGCTGTCCTTAAGATGGTCCTAGGTTCTAATAAAGGAAGTGCAACATATTTTTACTGCTGTGACAGTTCCGTTTATAGTAATGAACAAGACAACTTCCAAGTGTTATTGCAATATTCCTGTGGCAACAGGGGTAAGTGTAGGGCTACCACACACATGATCCTGGGTTCTAATACAGGAAGTTCCAGATATTTTTACTGTTGTTTCATTTCACATTATATTAAATATCAGTAATAACAAAGTATACATAATGATAAATAGTGGGGCTGCTATGAATTATATGTATGAGAGATAAGACACCCTTACTATGTTTTGAAGGTTCAATGTATGACTGAGGGTATACTGTCTACTATATTTCGATAAGTATAATTCTGCTATCTGGACTTGGATGGCCTTCACACTTAAGATACATGCACAAATGAATGTATGTATGAGGACCTTGTCAGGTCACACGTATTCATGGTTAATCTGTCTCTCTGTCACATCTGTCTTTATAAATAATTCATGGCTATGTCTGAGAAGCACTTCTTCTATGGCAAAGATGGAAAAACACCACTGTGGAAGAAAATGTTTTGTCCCTTATGCATAGGTTTGAATGCCACACTGTAAAAATCAATGTTAGCAATGTGTAAAGCCAAACAAACTTGTCAGGTCATGACATTTATGCTTCCAGTGCATGTCTTCAAAGTTAAATCACCTATGGCAACAGAGCACTCCTCAAACATATGTCAAGTGTCAGATTAAGCTTCCAATTTCCAAAACTGCTTTCCTCTCTGTTTGGCATTGTTGCCCTCCACTTAACATCGACAAAATGGAGTTGACATTGTTCAGGTTTGCACACTAAAAGTAAATGTGATAACAGGAATTGGTGGGAAATCATTATTTGCTATTGCACTGCTTTGGGATTAGGCATGTCTGGTGTTAGAGGGGAAGGTTCTCAGTTTAGGGCACAGAGGTGGTGTGTGCAGCACTTCAGAATATTTACTGGACTCCTGGTAAAGTGCCACAACCAAATGCTTTTGCAGGTGGACTATTCTGGCTCTCAGTACAAGTCTAAGGCTTGTAACAGTCTGGTCAAGGCTGTATACAGTGTGACTGGCATCCCACACACTGGATAACAGTGTAGGCACCACTTCAATTACCTAAAAAGTTGCAAGGGGGATACTCTCAGCCAGTAGTTGGATGAGTTCCAAACTAGCAACATCTCACAGTTGTGTAAATATGCTAATACAGAGAATTTTTAATACATAGAAAGCTAAATATAGGCAAGATTGATATGCATAATGTTCTTCTGTGCGTTTCTTTTCATTTATTTTATTTTCACAGCTAATTCTGAAATAGATGATAATAGACAGGCCCATGCAGAGCATCTAGAGAGACTGAGTGAAGCAATTGTTATGTTTACAGCACAAAAGAAGTATTATTGTAGCTTTAAAAAATTAAAGAAAAATGCTCTTTTCTATATAGTACTAGCAAAGTAATCATGCATATCCTTACTGTAAAAGCAAGCATGCCTGCATCAGTCTGTAAAACAAACCAACTTTAGGAGTCAAGTGCAAGACTGCAGTCAGAGGTTGTGGGTTCAAAAACTATGAGTAACTAGTATAAAATACTGCAATTCTTTAATAATATTACAAAAAATAAATTCTACACAAGTGGCATAAATGTCCTTCTGATAACTTTAATCTGTATAACTGGACCAAGCATATGTGCAATATCTGCATATTGCAAGGATTACTTTGAGCAATCTGTAATTATAGTTTGCAGTTGTTAGGAAGCATATTTACAGCTAAAACCTCAGATACAATAGTTGTATTATTGTCATAATGCGCTGTATGTCAACATATAAAGGTACTGCAACCTTTATCTTTTTTATTTTCTATTACGTGTCATCAAAATGTCTTCATGTTATCCATCTCTAACAAATCACTAAATACTTCATAGCACATGGAGGTAGGCCATCTCCAATGAGTCAGCCTGTCCCCACTCCATCAGCCCTGGAACCGATTCCCAGCACATCTGGGACCCAACCTGGCAGTACTTCCTGTACTACCTCTGCTGCCCTGGCACTACCTGTGCCCTTAGGTAGCACTAGCTTGGAAGCTGGTGCTGTGCTACCTTCCAGAAGTATTGGTAGAAGTGGGGATTTTATCACCCACCAGAAAATGTCAGGGTTGTGCAGCATTATGCACAGCACCGTTGGTGTATGCCTACACTGGATGGAGAGGTTGCTGTCTCTCATAATCCATAGGAAGAAGAGATATCAAGCACTCCAGCAGCCAGCAGAGTAAGGGGACGGTGGTGACAGTCCTGTGGGTTGAGAACTAGATTTTCAATGTCCCCATGTTTGATGGGCATAGGCTTGTGTTGTCCTCTCCCTCACCCCAGTCATGGTGTCCCTCAATCTTTTATGCCCCTCACCATCTCTGTGTCTTGTCTTGTATGACCTGTTTACATTTGCTTCCTCAACTACCCAACTTAGCTGAATCAGAAATACTAACATGCCTTACCCAGCATTCCTCTCTTACTGAAGTAAAAAAAAAAATAATAAAAAGGGCACTTGTCCCACCAAAAAATATTGTCCTATACATAGCTCTCCATTTCATACATGTGTCTTCTTGACATACTTGATTTGATCCAATTGGCTATACAACATGATTGCATTGTTATCACCCCTCTTTGTGGACATGACAGTCCAAATTCTGAGAATATTCTGTACATATTTTCAATTTACACTGTTGAAGAAATGGATAGCTATGGATTTTTCCTGCCTCCACACTGCACATTCCTAAATTGTTTTCCATTTGTTCTTGCTCTTGCTTGCCCCCATTTCAAAACTTTCCTATCTACTCCATTTTAACACCTATAATCTGGTACAAATAGAGTCACACACAACACACATATGTAACAAAAAACAAACAAACAAAAAAATAAATAAATAAAGGAGCCCTTCAATTATTAACCTCCATGTAACCCAGAGTTTGGCATCATGCACCAATGCCAAATGATAGTGAATGGCTCTTCCATGGTGTGTTTACCTACGTGCAATGCTGCTTAAACACACTGTGCTATGTGAAGACACAGTAACACATGGTGAATGTAGTATAAAGAATAATTTCATTACATTATCACTACTTATTTAAAAGTATTACATAACCAAGATTTTAACCCTATATTATCTGGGCTGCAAAAGACATGTGTCAATGCATTTAGACCTGCTGCCACAAAGTCAGCTAAGCAATAGATGTGTTTCATACCCTCAATACTGAGAACTTTCAGAATTTTGGCAATGAGGCTCTCGTTTGTGCACTGCTTAACTATGCACAAACAGGGAAAGTGGTAGAAATGTGTATCTTGCATGATCAAAAACTTTGTCAACTATCGTGCAAACCCTCTGCTCAGCAGTGCACTATGCAAATTGGACAATAGCATTCATTACTTTTGTTTACTGTCCATTTCGTATTCATGCCATGAAGCTACATGTGCAAACACAAAACAAAATGAAGGCACTATCTAAGAAAATAACACATATTGACAATGCAACCATGTGTTACCTCCCCCATGCACTGCAACCTTAGTCACTCAGTACTTGTCCACATACCAATTACACTGCATTAATAAATAACAAATGTTGCCTTACATACCATGCACATCTTTATAATGACAATACATGTTCAGATTTTCCAGAACTTATAGTAATGTCTACACCTGTTTGCATATAGTTTCTAAAGCTGTCTCTTAATGTATACCTGCACAATACTACACACAGTGCACTCATCAGTCTGGTAACATGCACAACTTTCATGTCTTGACAGTTGGACATGGGTAGCTATCCATTTCATGCAGGTCTCCAACATCTTCATTCCAACATCCACTCCTGATGTCATCCACTATACATTGTCCTACAGCTTTGTAAAAGTCAGACTTGTGCTGTGGTGCTGGTGTAAAGTACTGAGCTACTGAGTTCTCTAGTTGGTGTAGTTAGATAGGTAGGGGTTCTGGTCTCATTGCAGTCAACTGGAGTGTGTGTGTGTGTGTGTGTGTGTGTGTGTGTGTGTGTGTGTGTGTGTGTGTGTGTGCGTGTGTGTGTGCATGTGTGTGTGTGTGTGTGTGTGTGTGTGTGTGTGTGTGTGTGTGTGTGCATGCACGCATGTGTGTGTGTGTCTGTGTGTGTGTGTGTGTGTGTGTGTGTGTGCACGTGTGCATGTGTGTGTGTGTGTGTGTGTGTGTGTGTGTGTGTGTGTGTGTGTGTGTGTGTGTCTGTGTGTGTCTGTGTGCATCTGCCTAGTCAAAAGAGTATAACTGTGTATCCTATAGTCACCACTGCAATCCCATGGATTGCCAGTATTTTGACAGATGCACGTCTACACATCCTTTTCATGCAAACCTCTCAACATCTCCTCTCTAACATTCACTGCTGAGATAAGTTGTCCTGCAGCCTTGTAAAAGTCAGACTTGTGCTATGGCACTTGCATGAAATACTGACTTCTCTAGTCTGTGTACTTAGTTCGGTAGGGGTTCTAATCTCACTGCAGTCAATTGGGAGGTGTGTCTGTTTGCGCACTTGCTTAACATTAGAGAGAATATTTTACACCAGCTTGTGGGACACTGCTATTACCATCTTCTCATCATCAGACACTGCTGATGTCAACATCTATAAAGTGTTGTGTGACACTGTCCAAGTCAAACTTGTGCTGTGGTGCTTGCCTTAAATACAAAATGCTCTAGTTGCTGTACTTAGGATTTCTGTTTTCACTGCAGTCAACTGGTGTGTGTGTGTGTGTGTGTGTGTGTGTGTGTGTGTGTGTGTGTGTGTGCATTTGTGCAATTGCTTAACAGCATTTTACACCAGCATGTGGGACATTGCTATTAACATCTTCCTCTCACCAGACTCTTCTTATGTCATCAGCTATAGATGATTTGCAGATGTGCAGTATTTCCATCAGGGTAGGTTCAGAGACTAACCTGTAGGTCAGGCAAAAATCAGCTCATTCTGTAAGATTACTGTGACAAGGCTTTCAGTCTAGCCACACATTTCATGGCATGGTTTGTAGGCCCTGCATGTACTTGGTGAGAAACCCCTGTGGTCTCTACAATTGCTGCAGGTGTCTGGTGGGGTACACATAAAAGGGAGCATTGTACTGTATTAATGTTCTGTAGAGGGTTGAGTACTGTGCTGTTATAGCATCCTCAGACCTGAATAAGATGGCCTGATTATGAGGTGCATGATGTAGCCTTTTCATACCACTGTAAAAATGTGGTGGTTGAAGTTCAGATTGCTATCTCCCTGTGTTACCAGATCTTCCACTACTGGGTTTGAGCATGGGGGAAGGTGTTTCCACTGCTGAAATTAGCAGGGAATTCCACTTTGAAGAAGGCAAAATAATGACACATTTTTGCATTTATATGCAGACCGTGTGGCTTTGGCACCAATCATTTGTCTGTGTTAGCACCTCCTGTAATATGTTAACATCATTGCTGGACTCAATGATTGCACGCAATAAGCAATAATCAGTAAACTTGGTAAGTCAAAGGCTATATATTTTAGCTTGACTGCAGAGAAGCAGATTACAAACAGTACAGGGCCCAGCACAGATCCTTGTGGAATGCTCTTCTGGTAGAGGTTGATTCATCAACTTTCAAAGTATGTGTTCTGACGGTGAGCCATTCAGCTGTCTAGTGACATAAGGGTTAATCTCCAGCTGGAAAAGTTTCTCAATGATACCTGAGTGGGGGAGTTTGTCAAAACCCTATGCCAGATCAAGATAAGCAGTATACGCTGTCTTATCTTCATTCAGGCCTATAACACAGAATCAATAGCTGTGACAACACCAGAGATTGCCTACAGCATGACTCAGAACATACACCTACCTGACTCTGTTGAATCCATACTTCAACACACCCTCTAGGTGGAATATGTTCCCATAGAAGGGTGTACATCAACATGCATCCATCTGAGTGGGGGGAGGGGGGTCAGGACCTGATGCATGCACGTATAGACACATCCTGACTCTCCTCATCTTTGACGTAGACCAACATGTAATGATGGATCTTTTCAAAAATGGACACTGTAATATCCCGGCTGTGAGCAAAAGATATGTGTGAGCTGTTAATGCTACATCCATGTCTGTTACAAGCCTCATGACAACACTATCATCCTGTGGAACTTTACTAGGCCTAGGCATTTGACATAAATCCACACTGCGGTATTAACTCAACACTGTCACAATTGGCCATAAACACCTGTATCACCAAGTGGGTACACAACTGGATAACATGTGGCATTTAAATATTTTGAAATGTGTGTAGTCTACATGGAGTTTATTGAAATTGAATCCCACTGAAAGCCTTTTTTACCCCTTTGGGTGCCTTCACCTTTATTTTAGATTATATCTTAATAGAAAGTCCATCTACTCAAACACAGTTAAGCGACAGGACTTTTTTTCTACTGGGATATGCTCGATTTACAATGGGTACTATGATCTGGTTATCCAATCAGTGTGCACATTTTGGAATACTAATGACCTTATATTGTACAATTTGTCATTATATGTAAACTACCTGTTTGTTTTGTGCCTTGGCTGAAGCAGAAAAGGGTCTAGAAAACAGTGTGATGAAATAGTCAGACAAATAAACCATGTATTCTAAGTGTACATTCTGTGTGTGTGTGTGTGTGTGTGTGTGTGTGTGTGTGTGTGTGTGTGTGTGTGTGTGTGTGTGTGTGTGTATTATTTTCAGTTGTCAGTAGTACAGTGAACATTTAAGTATTATTTAGATTTGAGCTAAATATTAAGTCATTCTGTCATATATTACATCAGTTTAGCATTTTGGAATCTTCATATATTTAATATTTATAGCATGCTGCAACTGTATATATATATATATATATATATATATATATATATATATATATATATATATATATATATATGTATATAATAGATTGCAAATGCTCTTAGGAACTGTAGTGCTTTGATGTTCAGAACATATGACTGAGCTATGTGAATAAGTTATTCATGTTTGAAGAAAAAATTATTTTCAGTCCTTCTGACTTCTGGGAATAGGTGGGAAAATGTTTCCAAAAGCAATTAAAGTTGATTAGACATAAAGCATCATAATGTCTGGACAGGTGTGGATATAAAGTGTTTGGGTAGCAGAAAGGTATCTGTTTTGATGTAATTAGTACTTTATGGAACTGTTGAATGATTTTGCTGAAATAGGTATGCTTCCGAGGGACCCAGGGTCACAATCCAACTATTAAATAAAAAAAATGCATATGAACCCAATGATATGAGTCTGTTACAGTTTCTATCTGTACACTGCATGGCTAGTCAATCATTTAATCAGAACTACAATCCTGGGTCATGACATAAAACAGGTCTTGTGTACACTGGGGCTCTCTGCCACTGATGACAGCTGAAAAGCCTGGATCTTAGTCTAAGCCTCTGGTTTGTAACATGACTCTCCAATTCTTTCCTGAAAAAAATATGGCTACAAAAAGGACTTTACTGACAATATGATCTTTTATTTGTACTTGGTTACATTAAGAAAAGCTACAGGAAATACAGCAGTGCAGTGTGGCACTCTGCAGATGTTCACATAAGTGGAGTTATGGTTTATGCAATTCGGTGAGAGCTTCAAAAATAGAGTGACAGACTCAGGCAGAAGGAATTCACTGAACTAGAATTCTACTCAGTCTGGTTTTATGTGATTGATGTTAGATTGCATTAAACCACAGAGGCTGTGTTATTCTCAGCAACATGTAAGCAGCAGGCTTTGAGGTTTAGCAGATTTCTGAGTTACACAGTTTGAGGCTCTCAACAACAACTTCTGTCCATATTTTATTTAGCAAAGACTCCTATTCTCATCTATATTCCTTTTTGTTTGACACCTCCTCCAGGCAACATATCAAAAACTACAGAATGCAGAGCTTTTAGCTGGTAGCAATGGAAAAATGGTACCTGCAGGTTTAGCTTGTTATTTATGTAGAAATGCTTTTATTAAAATTCAGATTTGGGGGCTGCCACTTGGGATTGCTGAGAGCTCTTCCTATTTAACAGTCTAGGAAAAGAGCCAAGTAATTTCTAAGGGAGTAAAGGAGGACTGTCACAGCCTACATTACATCAATTGCAAAACTTCTGAGCACATGCCAGTTGCAGCACATAACCACCTGTTGCAGGTTTGCCCTCATGTACACACTAAGGTCCTGGATATGTTGTCACTATCTGGTTATAACTGGTTGAGCATTGGCTTATGAATTCTACTATTATCTATTTTAAACTACCTGGCACCTAAATGCCACTCCAATTACCTTGCTGTTTTCTGTCTTCAGCTTTCATAATGACCTTTGTTAACATACCAGACAAGCAGGCATTTCAAAATCCTTAGTTTCAAGAAAGAGGGCTTAGCAGTATATGTTTTTTTCTGCAAAATTTCTGCCCATCTGTAATGATTTCCCTGCAGATCAAACATTTTGGAAAATGCACTACAACTCAGTTTTTGGGTGCAATGTGTTGAACACTGTGGGAAACATTATTTTGTAGGCTTAATATGTCTTTTTATGGGTGTGATTCTTGATGTGACAGCACTGTTTAATTTGTTATTCATACACCATCTTTTGGTAGTATGATGCTATCTAGTATATGACATATTCACAATGTCTCTCATTTATAAATGTCCCACACATTACATTGCTGTAAGTGTTCTGATAAATTGGATGAATGTTTGCTGCTCTGTTCCTATCAAATGCATGCATTTGCAAATATAGAGCTGATCATTTGCCTTATTACAAAAGCATGATTTTAAATAACTGCAAAACAAAAACACATACAAATACACTTGTACAATTTGTTTAAGCATTTAAATTAAAACATGGAACTTGCTTTTGTGAAAAATGTATTTGAATATAATGCAAAGCTATATTAACATTGAAAGAAAGCAAACTCTGCACTAGCATTCTTAAAACAGACTATTCTTCATATAAAAAAAAGAGTTGGTTTCTTTGGGTAAACCCTAACAAGATTAACTTGCACACACATTGCTGCTCTCAGAATCCTACTGTTGACATGTACAGTCTTGACTTGGTTTGCAGACAGCAGCTTGTATTTGCCATACTCTTCTTCATTAATGCTCTGTCTGTTCTTTTGTTCTATTCTCTCCTGAATGCATTAGTTGAACTGCATTAGACCACACACTCATGTAACTCATTCTATAAAGTGACAGCCTGCTACATACAGTAAAATATCATTGAGTCCAGGTTGTAGTCTTTTCCTACTGTTTGCAAGTCTAGGTTATCGTCTTTTCCTGCTGTTTGCAGAAAATGGCCTTCCCATCCCCCATGTCCTTGCTGCTTAGTCTTCTCTTACCTATTCTTCCTTCATGTACCCCAGTGTTGTCATCCCTAAGTTTCCCTGTTGCATGAGTAGGAGTGGAGAAGGTGGTGAAGATTTTACGTGTTCAGGCATCACATGGTTTTGTTTAAAGTACAACTTTCTGTTAACCTACTTAAAGTGCTGTAATGCATTGCTACTTGCAGATTCTGGTGTTGAGCTCAGCCACTTCTTATTAAACCCCTACTGTCAACTTAAAAACCTGTTAAACGAGATCTAATGTTATAATGCGTAGCTGTTTGCAACTTTTAGTGTTGATCTCAGCCATATCCCATTAATCATTGTTTACTACATATCAGCTGTTATCCACAATCCTGACAGCATTTCTATTTTGGATCTCCATATATGTGTGTAAATATATATATATATATATATATATATATATATATATATATATATGAATATATATATATATATATATATATATATATATATATATATATATATATATATATATATATATATCATCATCTTCTTTCAGCTGTTCCCATTAGGGGTCACCACAGCAGATCACCTGTTTCCATTTCTTCCTGTCCTCTGCATCTTGCTCTGTCACACCAACCACCTGCATGTCCTCTCTCACCACATCCATAAACCTTATCTTAGGCCTTCCTCTTTTCCTGTTACCTGGTAGCTTCATCTTTAGCATCTTTTTCCCAATATACTCAGCATCCCTCCTCAGCACATGTCCAGACCAATGTAATCGTGCCTCTCTGGCTTGTCTCCAAACCTTCCAACGTGGGCTGACCCTCTAATATACTTATTCCTAATCCTGTCCACCCTTGTCACACCCAGTGCAAATCTTAACATCTTTAATTCTGCCACATCCAGCTCAAATTCCTGCCTTTTTGTCAATGCCACTGTCTCCAACCCATATAACATAGCTGGTCTCACTACCCTCTTGTAGACCTTCCCTTTCACTCTTACAGGTACTCGTCTGTCACAAATCACTCCTGACACTCTTCTCCACCCACTCTATCCTGCCTGTACTCTCTTCTTCACCTCTCTTCCACACTCACCGTTACTCTGAACTATTGACCCCAAGTATTTAAACTCATCCACCTTCGCCACCTCTACTCCTTGCATCCTCACTGTTCCTCTATCCTCTTTCTCATTCACACACATATATTCTGTCTTATTCCTGCTGACCTTCATTCCTCTTTACTTTAGAGCATATCTCCATCTCTCCAGGGTCTCCTCCACCTGTTCCCTACTCTCACTACAGATCACAATGTCATCTGCAAACATCATAGTCCACGGGGACTCCTGTCTGATCTCGTCTGTCAACCTGTCCATCACCATTGCAAATAAGAAAGGGCTCAGAGCTGATCATTGATGTAATCCCACCTCCACCTTAAATGCATCCGTCACTCCCACCGCAGACCTCACCGCTGTCACACTACCCTCGTACATATCCTGTACCACTCTTACATACTTCTCTGACACCCCTGACTTCCTCATACAATACCACAACTCCTCTCTAGGCACCCTGTCATATGCTTTTTCTAAGTCTACAAAAACACAATGCAACTCCTTCTAACATTCTCTGTACTTTTCCATCAACACTCTCAGAGCAAACATCGCATCTGTAGTGCTCTTTCCTGGCATGAAACCATACTGCTGATCACTAATCATCACGTCCCTTATTAACCTTGCTTCCACTACTCTTTCCCATAACTTCATGCTGTGACTGATCAGTTTAATCCCTCTGTAGTTATTACAGCTCTGCACATCACCCTTATTCTTAAAAATCAGTACCAAAACACTTTTTCTCCATTTCTCAGGCATTCTCTCTCTTTCCAAGATTTCTTTTTGCTCCATAGTTTTAGTCTGTGTTGCTGAACATAGTAACCAATGTGCCATAGAGGTTTACCATATATTTATTGTTTTTAACTTGATAAATACTGCAGATACCTAAAGCTCTCTTTCACAAAAATTAAGAGGATAAAAAGTTATCTAGTATAAATTTGGAATGTTTTGCAGTAGTGAGTCAAACTAACCATAACACGAGCAAACTAGATGAAAGCTAATCCAGCAATTCTTTTTTAAACAAACATGCAGAAAGTGGCTTTAAATAATGTGACAGCTGCTGGTACCTCTTCTTCAGACCTCATTCCTGGCATCTGGTCTCAATCCCATAGCAAAATGTTTGTGACAATGATACCTCTATTTATCTTAAATTGTTTGCACTTCCCATTGTTTACCACTTTTGGACTCAAATGGTTGCTCCAGTAATTTTTTTTTGCTCTGCGATTATGGATGCCAGCTCTACCTGATCAACTTTTTGTGGTGGCCCCTCTAACAAAGCTTCATCTTAAGTACCACTGATAATTTTGCTACCCCTCAGTATTACTCTGTTACTTTCTTTATATTTGATCCCCATTGCTTTTCCCTGTTGATCTTCCCTTCAACTTTTGAGACCAAATGTAACAGTTATTTTTTTCTGTTTTTAAGTTGAAGCAGTTGTTCTTAGTTTATGCCTACTTAAATCCAATGCTGACTTTAGCAACTGTTGGACCCAACATGGAACATTTTGGTTGGTACCAATCCAACCAATACCCCAATCCCCTTCCTTCTGCTGGTCCACGGGATTTAACATTATTTTAAATTAAATATAAGAAATATATGCTAACACTATATATTAAAATCAAAATAATACCTTTATTAATTTGTTTAGGTTTTGTCGAAAACATACTAAAATAGAAGTAATCAAGCTCTAGTAGCCAATATCCTTTGGAGGGATTGTAGACAACACTAAGCAGTATGTGTCACTCTCAAATAGACTTTTTTTAACAGCAGTTACCTCGCATAACTATATGTGTTGTTCATATTCTACCACTGTTTTTTATAATGGTATTCATTAGGAATCAATTATACATCCCACATCAACTATAGAAGCAGAAACAAACACAGTGCCACGGTCTGTCTTAGTAGCAAACCCAGCTTTGTTACCTTATGTGACAGTAGGTAGAATAGTACAGAAAGCCAGATGGCTAATCCAACCTCCGTTTTGGGTTGAAAACCTTGTTGAGTACTCAGCAATAGTAACTAACTAATATGTAAGAGTGAGCATCTAATACTGTGAAAGATACTAGTGATTTGATGCTGTAGTATCAATAATACTAGGCTGGCTACCAGTACAATTCATACTTGAGAAATATTGTCTGCTTCACTAAGAAGACTTGTATCTACTACAAAACTAAGACTATAATTAGCAAAATGCCTTGCACTTTGCTGTAATGTCACTTAGACAAATCTTACAGGCTGCATAAGGCAGAGTGACCCTGTCATAGCATATAACAGGCACTTATTGGCAAATAGGACCTAAGGCTGTCCTGGACAAGACTTACCTTACCATAACGAGCAAGTCTTTATCCCACGCTTTCTATGTTACCTCCCCATACACAGCTTCCTTTACTCGTCTCTAATGCTTTCACTCTTCAACAACCATCCCTGCACCTGTACCTTCCATTTCACAATGCCTTTAAACTCCTGCTCTGAAGGTACACTAACATTTCCCCCCTCCCATCAAGTCTCAGTGTACAGTATTCATCCTAACCTTAATATTCAAAGATAAGTTATCTACTGTTCCTAAAAATGCCCCTCGAGGATGGACAATGTATAGAATATGCACAGCTATAGATGGAAGAAATAACTCATCACCACATTAAATTTTATAATATACCTGGAACATGAACTGGTTACCTGCATCATCAAGTTATAAGTAAGCAATAATGCCCAACAGGGTGTGTATTACTGTGTAAATCAGGTGGAGGGGCTCTATATCCCCCCCCCCCCGGGATTACTTACACATGAGTACACAGTCATTATTGCACTTAGAGAATGGACTGTTAGTAAAACTGCTGTTTCAGTATTATAAAAAGCAGACATTTTAGTGTAACAAGATTAGAAGTCTAGCATCTTTCCAAACAAGAAGTAATGATTGTAGTAATCCTCCTACTTTTTTAAATATACTTCACTCTCAAAACCTCACCCCATGGCTACATTGACAGTACCCAATCAGCATGTTTCTTCTTGGTTGATAGAAGATGGAAGATGGACATTCCCAATCTGGCATAAGCCCAATAACCCATTCACTCTTGCCTGAGAATCCCAATTGGAAATATGCTCCCTGACAAGAGTAAGAAGTCAGGTATTGGGCAAGCTTGCTAGTCCTTGGGGGGCTACGCTCTCTTTTTGGTAACATCCCCACCCCCAGCAGCTTCTTTTAGCTCAGGCATTGTTGTTTCCCTTGGACAAAGTTTATTTCTTTATTTATTGCATTTGTTTACCAGGAAAGTCCATTGCCCCTAAAAGAGAGCCCATTTTCGGTGGAGACCCGGGCAGAAAAGCTCCAATAAGAGCATGGATGCAGAAAAAAAAATAAACATTAATTGGTACAGAAGTAGAAACAGTGTTACATATAGTGGTTACAGTAATATATAAAGAATATATACATAAGTCAGGAATTTAGTTGGTTTGATTACAGTAACATATGCAGAATATATACATAAAATCAGGAATTTAGTTGGTTGCCAGATGAATTCAGAGTGGTAAAAATGGAGATAAATTAATCAGCATTATTGTGCCAGTATCAACAAGTGATGAAAGAAAAAAAATAGTAAATATGGAGAAAGTATCATCAATCACTAGTAGTAAAAGCATGGGAATTTAGTTATAATATAAGGAGAAGGAGGAGGTTAGGTTATAGAGCAGGTACATAGCCAGGAAGGGTTGAGATGATTTTTCAGTATTTGTTTGAAGGTGGTGGTGCTGCCTGTGTTTCTTATAGGAGGAGGAAGCGAGTTCCATAGTTTGGCGGTGGTGAAGGAGTAGAGCAGTTGACTAGCTGGTAAGGTGGGCTTTTCTACTTTTAGAAGTAGATGATTTTCAGATCTTAGTTGCCTGTTGGGTTGATATTTGGCAAGTAGAGTTGAGAGAGCAGGACAGTCTGTGGGTTTGTAGATTATTTTGTGTGCTATAGTTAGCTGACTGAATGAGAGATGGTGGGGGAGTTCCAACTAGGCTAATTGTTTCAGTGAGTTACAGTGGTGGGATGATAATTTGGCCTTGGTGGCAAATTTGACTATTCTGTTGAAACACATATAAAGTTTGGATTTTGTAGAATTTTGTATATTAGTGAGGAGAGGGGCACCATAAAGGAGAGAGGGTAATAAAAATGTAGTTGCAAGGGTTTGTCTAGTAGAGAGACTAAGAAAGTGTTGGTGCCTGTAGACCACACCAAGCTTTTGGTGTGTTTTTTTGATGTTATTGTTTATGTGTAGGTCAAAGTTTAGGTTTTCATCTATAATAATGCCTAGTAATTTAATGTGTGGGACAACTTCTATAGTGGTATTGTCTTGGGCTTGTATACTGAAGAGTTTTTTATCCAGGGGAGTGGTTTTCTTAGGGGTAAAAATTACTAGTTTAGTTGTTTTTGGATTTAGGGCAAGATGATTGTTAAGCATCCAAGATTCAGTAGATGTGAGGGCATTCTGGGTGATCTGCTGGAGTTCAGAGCTGGAATTTGCAGTGCATATTATTGTAGAGTCATCAGCACACTGGATTACTGAGCATTGTGGGAGAGTGGTGTGAAAGTTGTTAATGAATTCCCTTTGATTATTGGTCCGAATGAACAATGATAGTGTGAGTAGGGCAGGCTTGAACTCCATTGGGTAACACCTTGTGCTCCAGCCAGGTGTCATTCTTGCAGTGAGCCAGAAATACCTTTCTCCTCCAAGGATTGGAGAGCCAGCTGCAGATGCTTATTCCTATGCTCCCCAGCCAGGTCTTACAATGGCCATAAATGCTATTTAAACTAAGTATGTCCATAGAATAGGCTGCGCTTTATCCCTGTATGGCACTTAGAAGGCACATTAATACTACTGTTACTCTTAAATAATGCAGCAACAGACCCACTCATTTTGAATTTTGCCAAAAACATTTGGTCAGACATGACCTAAAAGTAACTGACCATCTGTTAAAGAGAACAATAAGTATTATGGCTGTCACCACAGATTTGTTGGGATAATCTGCAATAATGGAACATGGGAAGCCCTGTTAGGGGACTGGAAACTATAAAGGGAATCCACTACTAAAACTGGAAAAAGAAACTGCTTGATGTAAAGTCTCCATGATGACAAGAAACTTACTTGTAGACATTTTTGAAACACACACAAGTTACATGACTGGACAGTTCCAGTGAACTGTAGTCTTATTCCTTTCACTATTAGCACATGGACAAGGCTCAAGTTGAATTTTGGTTGCTTTCATTGATTTTTGGCTACTCCTGGCTATAGTCATGATAAGAAAAGAAACACTAGAGTAAAGCTTAAAAACGATAATCAATGGAAAATTACAAATAAGAGAAGGGAAACAGTGCTACCTTAATTATCCTTGTCCTGAAGTCCGAAATAAAAACAGGGTATATCTATCTCTCCATCTATGTATTTATCTGTTGACTGGGTAAGTCGGCTCATCTATTGACCCTTTTCAGCCATGGCCTATGCTATAGGAGCACAAAATATATATTCATTTTTATACAATTATTAGTAATGCACATATTACAGTAAAAAACAATGAATAGCAGATTTAGTTAAAATATTTATATAGGAGTGTACAGTAAGAATAATGAACGTGGGATTTAAAAATTAATAAAATAATGTGTGCAGTGTTTAGATTAAAACTGTAGCACAGTGATACTAATGGAAGTTAGCAAATAGCACCATAAAATTTGTTACTCCATTTACTGATGAGGTGATTGTGCAGAGCTGCTTTGAATTCCTTGACAGTTGAGAGCACCATAGTTTTTTAAGTAGATAGTCCAAGGTTGTTGGTTCTAGGCAAGAGAAAGCCTTTTGTCCAATTTTGTTGTTAAAAGGGGACCTTATCAGTGTAAGTTTGCCTTCTTGACAATTTCTTAAACAAAACAGTACATTAGACATTTCAGTGTTAGTCTTAATGGTGGACAGTATACTAGTTTTAGGATTTTAACGAGTAAGCAGTGGAACAGGAAATCTGGCCTACCATTAACTGGCATCAAGTGGAGATCTTTAACAAGGTTGCAGTGGTGTGTGAGAGGAGGGGGATGCCTGCCAGTTAAGGAAATCAGCAGATCTTGTTTTTAACCGTTTGTATTTTATATGCATTGTAAGCAGAATGTAGGATAGTAGTGACAATCTGTATTCAAGTTTGAGTAAAACAGCATTTTTAGGAAAAGCTCTCCTGGCAGCAGGGAAAATCAGATCAGATATTGTGTAACAGAATTTGAATTGTGATAGATGCTGGCTTTTGGGGATAGGGGATTTGGGTACCATAACATAGGAAAAATAATGTAATTGACTTAAGTAATTATGCCAGCAATGGTAGAAAACAGGAAGAAAAAAAGAAAAAAAAGTTATAATAAGTGCAAACTAACCTAACCATGCTAGAGAAGTCTTTCTAATTATCAGAAAACATCTCCAACTCATTCTGTGGGATTTTTAGGCATTCTCAACTAAGAAGAGAAAGATATAATCTCTCCAACATGTTGTAGGTCTGTATATGGCCATCCTCCCAGTGGACCTTCCTTATTACATCTCAGATTAAAAGTACCCAGGGGACTTTCGCATGAGGTGCCCAGACCATCTCAACTGATTCCTCACAACACAAAGAAGCAACGGCCATACTTGAAGGTATCCTTTGAATAGTGAGCACATTGTACTCTCATATAGAGTAAGAATACAATTATCCAGTCAAGGAATCGCAGTTTTGCAACTTTTATTTGTGATTTCATCCTTTAGGTCATTACAAAAGTTCAGTTCAGTAGGCTATGAATGGGGCCAGGAACAGACCTTAAAAGAGCTGCCCTGTGACTTGGTACTCCTGTCACCAGTGATTTTGGTGCACCGATGACAGTACTGCCACTGCTGAAATAATCTGATAGTTAGTCCCCCAGTCCCCACTACCTTTACTTGTGAACGACACCCCAAAATACATAAACTAAGCCAGCGGAGGGTAGCTACTATGCCTCTTCACCTAGAGAGAGCAATGCATTCTTTTTTTAACTATTGACAGTTGTGACACTTTGGATAACTTGTGCTGGAACAGTTACACTACATCTGTATACTTTGGAAATTTGCCTGGGTATACAAGCAAAATAATTCACATCATGAGAAGAAAGCTTGTTTAGTCAACGTTCTTGTAATTCTGACCTGATTTTTATTACACTCTGTCAGTAAACAAACATTTTTTTTCTGTTGGACATATTGTTTTCTTTTCTATTTACTAGTGAAGATCAGGATTTTTTTTTAACTTGAGGAAAAACTAAAAAGTTGCAAACACTTTTTACACTCTAAATCCTTTAATTGTAAACGTTATCCATCAAAAGCTTATTAAATGTGAAGTATGCACATGGAAAACTATTCCTTTAAGGATGTGTATTCTTCTGGGCGTAACTTAGCATACTTTTCTTATTACCACCATATGTTATGATCATTTTCTTGCCTCATCTGCATTTAACAGTGTTTGAGTTTCATTATGTCTTCTGAGTAATAAAAAGTTTAAAACACAGGCAACTGCTATTATAACTCAACAAGACTTGCTAAGTGGCTGAAATAAATGTGCTGCTTTATGCAACCTGATGTCTCCCTCAAAACACAAACATGCACACACCTGTTTATTTACTTTAAAGTGGTGCTGACATTTTTGAAGCCTTGTACCATAGCCTATCCTTACTACAATGCATATTATTTCATTACTCAGAAATAAATCAAAGGTTAGTTGCATGGGAGGTAGATTTAATGCCGCTTAAATATATTTTTACAGAAATTCTGTTCTTTGGCAACTGCAATACAAATTAAAATGTTACTTTAGTGGGCATCTACTACAAAAAATAAAAATAAAACACAGACATAATTCAACCCTGAATACATGAACCAACTTAATAATAAATCTCGCAAAACTAATGTTCACAATAAGTCCTTTTATCTTCTTATTCTGGATACTTTTGCTTTTACAGACAATTCTTGTGACTCACTTGCAGGAAAGTAACATTATATACAAAAGCTATTTAATGAATCACTGAATGCATGCAATGATTCTTAGGAGAGACTATCAGATTGTGCATTATATTACACATTTCAACAAAATCATATACAATATTACTGTGAAGAATGTATGCTTCATTATGATATAAGCAGCTACCAACAAAGTAATTGCAAACTGTTACATTAAAAGCCTTGGCACTAAGACTTTGACCAGAGACTGCAGAAAGGGTGTGACAGAAGTTGTTAAATAACTTTCCGGGTGTCCGTTGTTAAAGGTCTGGGGCTAGGGAGCAAATGTAAGAGAATGTGTAAACTGGATGGTATGCTGTTGCGGTGCAAATATAAGAAAATGTGAATATAAGGAAACGTGAAAGCAATATAGTGCATAAACAAATGAGATGGTTATGTTTTGTACTTTGTCATTTTGTATGAAGCTTGTATAAATCAGCAGTTGGTAAGATCATAGGGGATTATTAGGCTATCAACCCTAACAGGCTTTTTTTAATCATAGACATGCTTCCCAAAAATATTAACCAGGTTTTGGTCCTATAGGCTTTTGTAGGGGTATATATAACTTGTGAATGGGTGGTTCAGCATTTAGAAGGTACCTCTCTCTGCTACAGACATAGGTGTCAGACCAGGTAAAGTTACAATTTCCCATCCACTGATCCAAGTTACACTTTTATAAGTTAGTGAAGAACTCTGCTTCATGTGGATGTGAAACCTGTTTCATAGAAAGGGTAGTTTCTGAGACTCATACCTATCCCTCCAGAATGTCTTATTTCTGTTGAAGATGAGGTTTAGGTTCCTGGCTTGAGTGTTTCTGATGCTATTTATTTTGCTGATATGCATCATGTTAATTAAGGCTGAGTCAGAAGCTGCTTTCTTTGGTAAAAACTGATTGCCTTTCAGCAACCTGTAGGGGACAGAGTATAAGGATAAGGCTTTGGGGTGATCTGCATAGGACGTGTTGCTTATACTGTATATTCTTTTTGTGAAGAATGTCTGTGAACGCTCCAGTTGTTGCATATGCCTGGACAGGCACATACCAAAGGGAGCACTGTATCCTATGACTGGTCTAATGAGGAAAGAGTGCAATGGAACAATAACATCTATGGACCTATATGCCATATGTTTGCTTATACGTTACATAACATAAAATGACTTCCTTACTACAGCATATACAGGCCAGGTTACTGTCTATATGCATTCTCAATTCCCTGACCACTGGGCCTCCTCTCAGTGATGTATTGTCAATGTGTTAATTTGCAGGATTGGCCATATTTCCGAAGGTCAGACCTTCTTGGAGGGTTTTTGTGCCTTGGGGGTTTCAATGATTGTATCTAGTTTTCTATTGTCTGTGAACTTGGTCAGCCAAAGACTTTTGACACTAGGCTTAACTTCCAAAAAAGCAAATTAGTGCAGTACCACAAAATAGCAGTTTGGTCTAATATGCATTGATGCAGTATGCATAGCAATGTTTCAGTGAAAAGCCGCAGAAAACTAAAATTACCACTCATGTACAACTGAAGAAATCCCAGTTCCTCTGTGCCACATGCTGCAGGGACCTCAACCTCATTACCACAATAAACAGACACGCTGGAGGGACAGGTTCCTAACCCAGAGGTTACCCATGCTCTTGAACAGACTTCCCATTCACATCAAGCAGAGCATCTCACTAGCCATTTTCAAGAGAAATCTTGACGAGTGGATGGGCAATAAAAAATTCACCCTGGGGAATGGGGATCACTTCACTGTCGGGCAGCAAGATGTCAGGGAATCTTTTTGGGCTACGCTTACATAGGCTCCAGGGTTGATAGCCTAGTACACACCTATGAACCTGTGTCCATTTTGGAGTTGAACATATTAAAATATCACAATGTAGCTAACTTTAAGTTTTGCTCTTCAAACTTAATTTAAAAGAAAGGTCTCTATGCTTCTGGTTGGTTTGAAGGTTCAGTAATTATACTCAATTGTCAAAACAAAAAAATTAACCTTGTAATGGCACTATTCCCATAGATAAGTGTTTCAGGGAAAATTAAAGAAACATTATTTTTAAACATTTGATTCTTAATTATGCACCATGCATTTTATTTTATGAAGTGATTAAGTGGGAGCAGATGAACTGCTGCTACTTCACGGTAGCTGATCACTCTTAGCCTAAATTTGTAGCTCTTTCATAGATCCTCTTGTCTTTCTAGCCTGCTCTGTATTGTGTCCAGCTGTTCTCCTTGTTGTCTTCCTACTAAGACTGTAGAGTGATGTAGCTATGTGCAAACACTGAGAAGCTTTTTCTTTTAAACACCTTTATTGAATTATCATTTGTGACATAGGCAAATTTACACTTATATAAAAGCAATCAAACTGTATTAACAAGTACATGTTTACATTGTACTTCACATATATGGCTATATATCATATAACCTATGCAGCATAACATAAATTATTCAATTCCTGCCCCCTTTTTTTAAACAAGAAACATTTATTAAACCATCTCTTATGACACAGGCAATCATACATTTATATAAATGAAAACAAATCACACTGACACAATCTTAGTCGCAAGCATTTTACATCATAAACCATAATGACACACTCCTAGTTGCAAACATTATACATCACTTATAATCTACCCCATCATTTTCAGTTAAACATTAAGTAGCTCATTTAAGTCCTGCCATCTTTTATACCTCATTCCTCCCCAGTATGTATTATTCCCACAATTTGCATGTTTTCCCATGTAGTTTGCTCCTAATGTTATCTCAATTCCAGTTGTTTTATCTTTGTTACTATACTCACTACTTCTAGTATAGTTGGTTTAGATTTTGATTTCCATTTATTAGTAATTGCTTTTTTGACAGCTGTCATAATTAGACACAGCAAGGCCTTACCATGCCTATGCAATTCTGATTCTGTATCCTAGCTGAAAAAAAATCATCTCCCTGGTCGCACCAATCTAGCCACCCAGCATCTTCGACACTGCATGCTTATAAGTGTTTTTGGACTTCACAAAGACTCAGGAAAATTAATTTTTCCATTTTATTACTGCACTTAGTCATTCTGCTGTTCTGCTGATTTTAACATTAAAATCCAAGTTTCTCTTGTTTTTCTTTGCTCAACTTTTATTTTTATTTTTTGTTTCAGCATGCTCTGGCTTAATTTGGTTTCAGTTCTGTTCTGCTTTCCATGCTTGTCTAACTTATTTTCTCTGCTCAGCTTTGGTTTAGTTTCAGCTTCTTCTGACCAAGTGTATAAGCCATCTTGAATAAAGTAAAGTGGGAGTAAATTCCTGGCTGCAGTTCCTTTGTAGCTGAGGACTACTGACTTGAATTTATAGTGTTTTTTTCATTGGTTATCTTCTTTTTCTTGATTGCCATGTGCTACACTCAGCACAACTGATACAGAAGCGGTGAAATAGTGAGGGGTGCATGCAACTTACATTTTTCCTTATAGCCTATATTACTTTTACATTTGACTTTTGGTCTGCAGGGACCAGGTCTGAGTGTGCTCAGGATCTAAATGAACTGTGCTGAAGTCAGCACAGTTTTTGCAGGCTGCACAAAACAGTGTGGTTGTGAGCTTAATGGTCTGGTATAATAACATCTAGCCACCTTCATCACCTCAGCATTACTATCCCCCAAAAAGTTTTATTGTTAAAAGCACTTCTTATTCCACCCCCAACAGCCCATGTTGTACAAACACTTCCAGCCAACCAGCACAAATTACATAAACACCTCTTGAGTCATTTATGCTTCCTAACATGATCTTTTTCACATTTCATCATATGGCATCATGGAGAGGTGGGAAGTTTGCCACCTCCCTTCAATTGCCAGCCTTGTAGCATTTGTTATCCCAAGGCAGTAAAAGGACAGTTTCAGAATCACTAATAATGCATTTTTACTTAACATTTTCGATACCATTCGCTAAAGATGCAAACACATAATATGAAAGACTCCCTCTTATAGGCTACTACTTGCAGTGAAAATAGTACTGACACCACCACCCATGCAAATGCAACATCACTTTACTAACAATACAAAACTGTCTTATACAGATGCTGTCAAGAAATCTCTACCGAAGCCTCCTAGAATTTTTAAGACTAGGCATTAGTGTAAATCTCTTATTGAATCTACTCTGAATTCCTCCACAAGAACACCAGTTTTAACACATCACCCACAGCAAATCATTCCCGTGTCTGTAGGCATAATTCAGCTACTGGGAATGTCCTAATTTTTGGTGACTCTTATTGTTAGGCAGATTGACTTCAGACCCATTAAGCTGGACAAGGATAGGGTTTCGGTTAGCTGCCTCTCAGGAGCCAAGATAGTGGACATAGCCAGGGCCCTAAACATCATCTTCTCCAGCAATTATGATTATGACACGAGAGTAATCCATGTGGAAGTAAATGACTGGACATGCAAACCTCTCAACACCATGCAGAGAGATATACTGGAGCTAATTTTGTTAACTTCAACTGAGGTATAACACTGATTCTGTGTCACATTCTCCCCTCACCTGGAATAATTCCTAGAATCAAGGAAAAGATAATTGGGTTTAACAAGTGAAAGCCTCTGGCATCATTCTAAGATGATCCATTATGTATCACCCTGGGATGAGATGATTGACAGGACAACTTGACTTTGCAAAAATTATATCCCTTCAAAACATTTACGTAGACACTCCTCCCAAGTGAGCTTATTGTATTTCAGCATATGTTAGATAACTCAAATGCCCAAATCATAGCCGGCCATTGATCACTGTCCAAATCTGCAGATGACCACAATAAATCTCTGGCATTCCTAAGAGGATATTTCTATAAGTAAGGGCTCTTTAATCCTAAGTGACCTCAGCTATCCATCCACTGACTGAAGCACCTTCAATTCCAATGATGGGTATGCTCAGTGATTTTTGGATAGGGTAAACAAAATGCCCTAAATCAGAGTCTTCACAAACCCACCAGGGCCATAAACATTATTGACTTTATATTACGAAATGTCAGCCTGTCTGCTCCATTCCCATGGCCAAACCTTCATTAGTAAAGTCTGACCATAATCTGGTTACTTTTATCCTCAGAACTTCTACTCCCTTGGTAAATAATGCCACTTTTATACAACTGTATGATGATAACTTTAAATTTACACATATCAACCGTATAGTTACTCAACATGACCAAATCACCTAGAGCCAACTATTCCACTTTTGAGTGGCTAGCCCTGACATGGTGTGCAGTCTGTGATCTATGTTTTCCTATCTAGACAATACTACAGAGCACAGTTGATGACTAAAATGTTTGGTCCTATACAATTCTTCCTCCAATAGACATCTCCTAGAGTCTCTGCTGCTGCCCACAACTTCATTCTTGGGTGAATTTGGGGTGTAATAACCCAGTGTGTTTTTGGAAGGTGGAAGGAACTTTACAATGACACAGAAAGAACATGCAGACTCCATAGAGGCAGTGTCCAGAGGTCAGGCTCGAACCTTGTACATTGTGCATGGAGGCATAGACCTTAAGCAACTGAGTGTCAAGAGTAGTGCATGACAGAAGAATGCAAAATAAACTGAAAAGTAAGATGTACAAAACAGTGGTGTGACCAATACGTCTGTATGGTACAGAAACCTGGGCAGTGAAGAGAGGACAGATGAGGAAGCTAGAGGTAAAGGAGATGAAGTGCCAGAGATGGGTGGTAGGATGCACACTGTGGGGCAGATGAAGAAATGAGAACATCATAGCAGAACACCAGATAGCGCCAATTGCAGAGGAAGTCAAAGAGAGCAGATAACGGTGGTTCCGGCAAAAGACAAGCTTGTGCATATGATTTAGGACAGATAGGAAGAAGGCAAGCGGAAACAAAGGCAGCCAGCAAAGTGAGGTGTGGATTGTGTGAAAAAAGATCTGAGAGAGACAGGAATTACTGTCAAAGGAGGTAGGAGAGTGGCACTGAACAGAAAGAAATAGTGGATATCAACACAATAACCTGACCTCATGTCAAAAATATTAAAAAGGGGGCTGATGATGATGAATCTCACAGTTGACCATGTTTAAGCAGCCAGCTAGACTAATGATTTTTATGCCTAATTAGATAAATGTATTAATCTGGAAGTCCTTCCAAAACTAAATATGGTGATAAATTCAAAAATAAACTATCCTGGTTGTCTGTCGATATAAGCTAACTATATATAACTGAAGGAAGAAATGCCTTAAACTGCATTGTAGGGCCCCACAGCATCAGAATTGTATTAGCAAGCTCACTAAGAAACTTAAGGCAACTATAAAGACAAGCAAAGCATAACATCAATTAAAACTATAACTGTAAACAAAGGACAACTGCAAGTCCTGCTACAGTTACATAAGAAAATTAAGATAAAACTCTCAATACTGTTCTGAACATTTCCATGATGGAATCTTCCACTCAAACCCAAAAGAAATGGCAAACATACTGCCTGGAAAGTTTTCAGTAAATATTTCCCCTGAAACTACCGTCCCCGACACCCCCCTCCCATTATAAATAAGGAATATATTCTTAAAGTATCCTGAAAGACCATGAATAGTTCTTCTATGGGCCCCCTGACAAAATGCTGGAATGTCTAATAAATAATGTTAAGCATGCCCTCGCTGATCTCACTCTCCAACTCTTTAACTTAAGCCTTGCTGCAGGTTATGTCCATTAATATTAGTACACTGATGTAGTAATACCCTTCTATAAGGTTGGATCCATCACAGGCCCTGGGGACTATAGACCTATATTTCTTAATCTGTAAAGCCATGGAGTGTATTACAACTGACCTCATAATTCACAATATCAGTAGGCTGACTAGGCTTGGTCCTCTGTAATTAGGCTTTGTAAAAGGCAGGTTCTGCCTAGAAATCATGTTGGCTTCTTTGCGAAGGTCACTCAGGCAGATGACTGTGGTTACATCATCCATGCTGCCAACCTGGGTCTGGGCAAGGCATTTGATACCATACTACATGGTGGAATTGTTTATAAAGTGATGACCTTAAACATGGTAAGATAAAGAACCAACTAGCTTAAGGGAAGAAGACACATGGTCTGAGGAGGTGATGTCTCCTCAGATAGAGAGACGTGATCAGTGGTGTCCCCCAGAGAATAGTAGTGAGTGTCCTTCTCATTAGTATTTATTCTTCAGATCTGGGAAACAGAAACCCTCTGCATACTACTGCAATGAAAACATCTTGTTACCATGTGAATGAGTAATCAGAGAGCTGTGTACATGGCTTGACAGCTCCTTCTCCTTTGACAATCACGTGATGACTGTAAATAGAAAATCTTTCTATTTTGCAACCACTTGGCAAAGTAATTTCTTTAAAACTAAAATCATCAGTTTCCTTATATTCTTCCTTAGTCAGATCTATTAGAGGATATAACACATCCATCCATCCAGCATGTATTTGGACAGGCACATTTAGGGAACAAAATTGAAAAGACACAGAACTTATTAACAAAAAGTATCTCTGGCATCAAGTACTTTAGCTACCTGCAGAGACTGGTGTCTTTGTCCTTGTATTCAGTGTTGTTCAGGCTCCCATGGAAAGACCTGTGCCTATGTTATCATGCCGTTAGGGATCTAGATATTCTTGATCTCCTTTTAATCAACAAATTAGATTCTGCAGCCAATACCAGAAACAAAGATCTCTACCCTCATTAAGGAATAACAAATAAAAACTAAGTAGAGAGAGAGATTTATCACCCTGTGCCTCCCCATTGCTCTGAAAGAGACTGTCCCCTGCAAATCAATCAATGTGATTTCTTGTCATTCTTAAACATAGCTTAGGCAGCTGGAAAGGTGACAATAAATATGATTCTGTACTTACAGTTGCTGCCCTGTCTGAAAAAGATGGCATAGCCCAAGGGCAGGTGTTGGTAAGGCATGCATGGCCTCTCGTCAAACTCACCTTATATATCCTATGATCCTATGATGATTGTGTTTCTTATTAAGGCCTATTTTCAGTGCAGTAGAAAAGGTCTGTAGGTGGCAAAAAGCAGAACTTCTGTGCATGTTAAAGTGAACAAGTACATTAATGTGCATGTTAAAGTGAACGAGTACTTGTGATCATGAGCTTACCTGCTAGATTGGATAATTTGCTGAAAAGTCCATTCTTACAATTCTCAGAAGAACCCTACAATAACAGATACATATTAGAAGTAGAAAAGCATTGGCCATGGTGGCGCAGCAGTTAGCATTGTTGCCTCACAGCAAGAGGTTTTCCGGTTTGATTCTCAGCTGGCTCACCTTCTGTGTGGGGTCTACATGTCCTCCCTGTGGTTGAGTGAGTTTTAAAGACATGCAGGTAGGTGTTTGTGTATATATGTGTGCCTTCTGTGAAGGCTGGATGCCGGGCTGGCAACTTGACACTGTAAAAGCACCACTGCCAATCAATCTGTGGACCGGTGATCCGCTGTGGTGATCCCTAACTAGGAAAAGCTGAAAGCCATTATTTTTTTATTAGAAGTAGATAAGCAAAAGTATTATTTTACTAAAGCCAGTACTCTGGTAATAATCTGGGTGTACTGCAACCAAGTGGCCTAGTATATTCATAATTAATGGAAGAGTGCAGATGAGTACTTAACAGTACACATAGATATGCTACTACTGTTATTAGTACTACTTTTAACTGGATGGCAGTTTAAATAAGAATTCAGCTGCTATTACAGCACTATGAAATTGATGTCAAAATAATCCCTACACAAATATATTCCTGCAGCTAATAACATATTTTCACAGGTTGGGGTTAAGAAGAATCTAAAACACAGAAGCAAACGTCCAATGGTCTTGATATACTTGTTTTAATATAAAAAGACATTTTTGAGTAAAGTATTTTTCATCATTTTCATGACAGATCTTGCAAGGCATACCAAAGGGCTATATTCCAAGGATATGTAATACTTAGTTCAACATTAATACTAAAAACAACTGCAGATCATCAGTATGTTGATTTTCTTACAGCTCCTTTGCA
The DNA here is from genome assembly GCF_019279795.1 of Protopterus annectens. NCBI lineage: Eukaryota > Metazoa > Chordata > Ceratodontiformes > Protopteridae > Protopterus > Protopterus annectens. The sequence continues at coordinate 1,610,014,401 of NC_056741.1, forward strand.
TACGCATGGGTTTTCATGTTACTCCTAACCTTACATTACCTGGCAGTATCCAAAACAGGGCAGTAAGTAAAGAAGGCATAATGGTTAAAAACCACCCAGAGGTGTAGTTGCCTTCTCTCTGCACCACTAGCGGTCACTTTGGATCATGGTATGGTCCTGAACACCCCTGACGGATTGATTTTATTACAGGCAACCTATTCTTGCTACACTATTCGTACAATCTCTCCATGACAACTCCTTACCAGAGTTCCATTCAATGTCAAGCACAGGGTGGGAGAATATTGGCTTCCCTGTTAGCTTACTGACCGCTGTGAGACAACAGTAGGCCGCATTCCACCATCGTGCTGCCTGCGGGAAATAATAAAATTCTACTTACGTTTCCCAGTTTGTACATGTATGTATGTATACACAGACAAATGGATATAGTTATAGATACAAATATTGATAAATAGATAGATACAGGCTTATTATCAGAATGTTGCTGAATACAAAAGTAAATTCAAGAATATTGCGGGAAAGTAATCAAATTAATTGAAATGTCAGGTTAGCAAACATCTGTTAATCCAACAAAAAAACGCTGCAGGGTAGAGCTAGGAAAATACGTTGCTCGTCAGAACCAGTTGCAGGAATACTTGTAATAAACAGATGAAATCTTCTCATAGGAAAAATTTATTCAATAAAATCCATATGCGATAAAAAGAAAACTGAAATACTGAAATACTTTTCACATATACAAACTGAGTTAAGCGCTTTCGACTGGATCCAACAGCCAGTCTTCCTCAGAACTGAAAAACACTTAAAAAAGAAGAGCTTTTATGCTATAAAATCAGCGGTTAAAAAACCGCGCCAAACAAGAATTTGAATGGATTTCAACATTGTTTAAAGAAACAGTTACTTGTTACTGTTTGGAATGAAAGCGGTTGTTGTCATATGTAAATTCCGCTAATATCTAACAGTTGTATTAGCTAACATTTCAGTTCAGATGGCAACTGAACTGTCCACCAAATATAATTATACATACAAAAAGAAACCACAATGAAATTGTTAAAGACCTGCATATCAAATGCGTATAGTAAGTAGATGTTATGGGAAACATCCATTGCCCTCCATACATCTACCAACAGGATTGAACACAAGAAATTTAATATATGCTATAATGTCCAATATTAAAATAAAACTAATAATACTAATACTAATAAGAATATATATAAACATATTACTATAAAACAATGAACTAATCAATATATGTATATATTTATATAATGCTAACTTTGAAAATATGAATGATTAATTCTAAAAACACTAAAAAAATCCTATATACCATTATTAAGGATATCCTATACCTATTCACTATATAAACAACCTAGACCATACACCAAAATAAACGAAGATGAACTGTATAATAATTCAGAGTATCTATTACATATATTGATACATGAAAAACAATATGTATTGTTGTACATTATATTAAATAAATTATTGTACACTATATTAAATAATATATAGTTACATAAAATATAGTTACATAGTAGTAGGTTAGCAAACATCACGCCACGCATTCTCAGATATATTTATTTGTTGCTCTTCTGCATGTTTTGTAAGATGACATTTAGTATGAGGTTTCAACATAAATAACTTTAATGTGGAACAAATTGCTGCTGTTCATGTGTAGAACATAGGTAGCAATAAACTTCAGACTCATGCTTTTGATGCAAGGTTAAAATGATTATGAATGATGTTTATTGCTGTTGTTTTGCAGACATAACTGCTTTGTACACAAATGGTCTAGCTAATGTCATAGTTTCTTATCAGAATGCAGGAATTAGTAAATGCCATCTAAATGTCATTGCCGATGATAAGATGATATAGAAGTGTGTGCTTCTAGTACAGAACAGGACACAATGTTAATATTAACTTGCAGCACTGTATTAAAGATTACAATTGTGTTGCTGGCAGTTACTCTTGTAGCAATAATGTACATTAGCAGGTCACTGAATGTATGAAATGGGATTATGAAAGCTTCTTAAAAGTGCTTTGAAGTAGTCCAGAAGTTTTATGTAGTTACTTTCTTTAATGCATGTTTTCTCATCCAGTAGGATTTGATGCTTTCCATAGCTGAGCATTCACTTCCAAACATATATAGAGAAGCAATGGAATTTTTCAGGCATATAATAGTAGAAGAATATTCTCGCAAGCATTTTCAGCACAACAATATTAAGCCTTTCTGTACTGATGCAGTACCTGACAATAAAAAAACATCACTTGCACTCCAGGTGAAATTTGTCAGTTGTATTGCTTGTTACCTTCACAAAAGGAAAGCATCTACTCAATATGTCCCACATAAAACTTTGATGGCTGCAGTACTTAAGTATGTCTTTGTTTTTGCTTATATTATGCTATATTGTCCAGTTCTGTCAGCTTTCTACTTTATTTAGTCCATAAGACTCTACTGGCTATTTGCAAAGCTGATCTCAAAAGTAACCTTTTCCAACACAGGAATGCCTATAGGAGACATAATGCTATTTATATACATGGGGTTATGTGTATTACAAATTATACATTTCTAGAATACTGAATCGCTATGCTTGGGCACTTACTGTTGTGTGGGTGGACGCCACTGGATACAATATGTGTGCATGTCGATAGCAAAAGTATACAGAGGATATAGAAGGTAAGTACTCATCTTACAGAAGCAGGACAGAAGGATGAGCGATGTAGCACACAAAGAAAAATGGAATGCATGTCAGCCTAGTTTTATGGCCGACATGTACCTTGTGTATCACGCTACTGTGCTGATCTGTAGTGAGATGGGAGCTCAGTTTACTGTCATGAGTTATGCTACATTCCTGTCCATGTAGATGAAACAGCACTCGTATCCCATTTATGGAATGGTCTATCATGTTTCTGAATATGGCTCATAGATTTTAGTAGCAGTTTTACATATAACTCACTTTACAAAGAGTAGAACAAATTATTACTCAGTTTAATTAATAATTGTCAGACAGCACTACGAAAAAATAAAAATGCTCAAACTGATTCGATTCTGCCATAATGCTGACAGAAAAAACCCAGAAAATATAAAGCTTTCTAGGAAATAGAATGGATTGATGTAATTCCTTAGAATGCAGATCTTCTCTGCTTAAAAATTTAGGTTCATGTTTAAATCTAAGTGGAATTCCTCTTGCTACTGTTTTTCTGCAGGGTAATGAAGTTTTAGTTTCCTACCACTCCTTGCAAAGACATCCTTGGGGCTCGCGTGCAAAACTGGATATCCCCCAGTCTAGATTACACTTAACTGCTAGAACTCTGAAGCTATTTATAGCCACAAACTAAGGGTCTGCTGATTGACAGCTTAGCTGTCGGTGCTTATTGTGCAATGCAGGGTGGCACCCTACAGGCAATCCTTAAGGCCTGATCATTAGCTATGCTGTAGCTGACAAAAAAAAAATCAGCAAGATATAGAAACTATTCTGATGCCTCAGTCTGACAGCAGCTGCATGATGGATAAACTTTACCGCCAAAAAAACTGACATCTCGCTGACATTTTATGGAAGTACTCTAATGAGACAAGCATCGGCCATACCACCCGATAGTATATCATTTAAAGATTGCAAAGATAACCTATAGAGCTGCCTACATTTTTCACATAGTGAGGTAACCAACACACCATTCTGAAAAGGCAGGGGATTCATTTCATACTTATTACCACCTTATTCCATTCCAAAATTCTCTCTTAACTAAAATGGGTGCAAGCAAAAACTCTGGGCATTTCATACCAAAATAAGGTTAACAGGCATATCCACAGTTATTACGGAATAGTTCAAGGCCGAATTATTAAAGCAAATACAATTACTAATCTTTATTTAGACTTGCTGGAGTATATTTCTTCCCAAAAACTTTAATTCTTTCGGCAGCCATGTACTATGTCTGTTTTAGGTGAGAATGGAGGTATTAACCTGTCAGAAAAAAAATGTACAGGTATATAGGTGGGAGCAGAGAGAATCAAAGACCAGGTATAGCATGCAGGTCACTCATAAATCACATGTATATTGTGCTACATTTCAGCTACTGCTTATGGCACTATTATCTTCTGTTCCCTTTCAACCTCTTAACTGATAATCTTCAAATCAGTGAGCCACATATTCTTCATCATATTACTAAGATAGATACACACACACACACGCACACACGCGCACACACACACACACACACACACACACACACACACACACACACACACACACACACACACACACACACACACACTCACACACACACACACTCGCATACACCCACAGATGCATGTGTGTGTGCACAGACAGACTGATAAACACACACACCCACAAAATTACAACCAAGTGTTACCCCAGTTTTTCCTTGCCCTTTGACATGCTCCATTCCACATTTTGAAATAGTTAATAGCATGCTTCTTCTGTTATTTGGTTAGAACTAATCTCCTCTACAGTGCTATGGGGGTAGAGGGTATAAATCCCTATGTTACAAGATGGGTTGCCAACTGGCCCACTGACAGAACCCACACTGTGAAAGTAGCAGACTCCAAATCAGACTTCAGACCAGTGACAAGTGGAGTACCACAGGGTTCAGTCCTGGGTCCTCTTCTGTTTGGTATCTACTTCTCTGAAGTACAGGCTAACACAGAAGGTCTTTGGCTAACTAAGTTCACAGATAACTGCAAACTAGGAGCAATAATCAAAACTCCTAATGATGTGGACATCCTACAAATGGGCCTCACTGAGACAGATGCTTGGTGTCAAAGCCATGGCCTCAAGCTCAATGCTAAAAACTGCATTGTAATCCCCTTTGGTAAAAACTCTCTACCCATGAACTACCACATAGGCAGTAGTCTGCTTAATACCGAATGTGTGATAAGAGACCTTGGACACAGGTGGATAGTAGTCTCTCATTTGATAATCACATCGCCCCAGTGGTCAGGAAATCCTTCTACATGGCACACCTCATCACAAAAGGGTTCTCATCCAGAAAAAAAGAGGTCATTGTTCCCTTCTACTCATCACTCATTAGACCCATTATAGAGTACAACGCCCCTTTTGGTATGTACCTCACAAGACATCTGCAACAACTGGAAAGGCTCAGTAATACCTCACAAAGAGGATTACTGGCCTTAAACAGATTCCCTATGCAGACCGTCTCAAAAATCTCCAGCTTTACTCCGTCGCATATCGCCTACTCAGAGGTGATCTCTGCCTAACATACAAAGCTATGTCAAACCCAGAGCTGTTGGACTTGCTCCACTTAAAGAAATCCCAGTCCCTCCGAGCTACATGCTCTAGGGACCTTGTCACCACAATAAACAGAACATGCTGGAGGGATAGATTCCTGTCCCAGAGACTTCCCATACTCTGGAACAGACTACCTATGTATATCAAACAGAGCTCCTCATTAGCACTCTT